>NC_091232.1:23075274-23207383 GCF_040958095.1 Procambarus clarkii
TCATCTTGCAGGGAGAGGTTTAACACTTTCATAGTTATTGTCTTTAGGAGTGAGTCGTATTCCGTTAATTTTGGGCTGTCAAAGGAAGGAACACACCTGAGGAAATAGGTAAGTCTGGGCAAGGCCAGGCACCATGCAAGAAGGTACAAAGCATCGTGAGCATCCAAAGCCCCTATTCGCGCCTCCATCCTCCTCAGGTCTTTAAGCTTTTCTTCGAGGACTACCTCAATGGCGCTCGAGCCCAGAGGTGCCCCTAGCAGCACACTGTCGGTGGGAGCGATTACTTGGGCTCCTGCCAATATGATTCGCACTGCATCTATGATCGGTTGGCTGGATGAGATGATTTCACACTTTGATGGATTTAGTGTAAAGCCTAACTCCTCTCCCTTAGATTTCACTAGCTGAAGATCTCCTAGCAGGGATTCCTGTGTCCCTGCCAGGGTGCCATCGTCCAGGAACCAGATGTTGAATTCGCTGGACAACCTGCTTGTGACCTCCTTAGCTGCCATGCAGAAAAGGAAAGGGGCAAGTGGGTCTCTCTGCTGGGCACCTGCGGAAACATCTTCATGTTCCCCAAACAACAGTGTCGATTCCCTACTGTACCCTGCTGAAACGAAGGGAAGTAGACAAGGAAAGCTGGTTCGAACTGCTTCCAGTACCACATCCCTTTTTACCTGGTTGAAGGCATTTTTAAAGTCTAATTTAATTAATGCCTTATTTTCTGGGAGGTGCTTGATATAGGCTCGTGCTGCAAGAGCTGCTGCTTCACAGCCATGGGGGATGCCAAAACCTAGTCGATGGGGTCGAAGCATCGTCGCAGCGTCTATGCTAATTTTTCTGACAGCTGCCCTAGCAACAAGGCGCCGAAGTGTGTTACCCACGGCAATGGGTCTGACTCCACCATCTTTCTTCTTGAGGGCACAAAGGGATGCTCCAAATAAAAAGGGTTTAATTGTATCTGGGATCAA
Organism: Procambarus clarkii; assembly: GCF_040958095.1. Lineage (NCBI taxonomy): Eukaryota > Metazoa > Arthropoda > Malacostraca > Decapoda > Cambaridae > Procambarus > Procambarus clarkii. The sequence continues at coordinate 23,076,243 of NC_091232.1, forward strand.
CCCGGAGAGGCAGTCGTTGACAAACTTTGTGATCTCTGACAGTAGTGTCTCGGCAACTTCGCCGAGAACTGGGTTTACCATCTCCTTGAGGTGCTGAGGTTTTACTCCAGTGTATCCCCCTGCTGAGCCTGGTGGAAATGACATGATGGCTTTGTATACCTCTGACGCTTCGAGGAATAGAGGTCCCATGTCTGGGACATTTGTGTCCCGAGCAGTGGGTTCCCATGGTACTCTGGGAGGGTGCTTCTCTCTCAGTGAGTCGGCAGTTGCTGTATTTCTAGGGGCGATTGTGTCTTCGCTGGTAAGTAACCTAATTGCCCCTACTGTGTTGCCCTCTTCAATTTTTTTGGTCACTTGTGTTCCAAGTTTAAAATTATCCTTGGAACTCTTGGGTCTGCCACGACGGCTTTTGCGTTGAGGAGGGATGGGGATCAAGTTGTCAGCTCTGGGGAAATTATTTATTGCCCTAGTGACTGATGCGGCTAGTGACTTGCCTCCTCTTGCAGGTACGCCTAAGCAAATATTGCCAAACAGGAGCAAATTATGCCATGCTTTGATGGTGGCTGCAGCATTAAGATTTTCAGACCGTTCATTCACTTTCCTTAGAAGGTCTGTATATTTCCCTGCTGCAAATGGGCGCGCTGCTTTAGGAATGTGGGGAAGAGTTCTGGTGGTGGATGCTTTGATGGCCCCCAGGAGGTCATCTGATGACATGAAGTTTGCTGGGATGTGTGGGGGTGCCGGGGGGACCTGTGGGCCTTCTCTCTCTACAGGTTCCGTCCATGAACCCTCACAGCCGTTGTGTTGACGTAGGGTTCCATCGTTTCTAAGGCTGTGTGATTCGTCACACACCGGACACGTTCCTCTAGGTCTGGGTCCCCCTCTGGGTGCATTGTTCCCAAGCCTGAGTTCTTGGCTGAGGGGTTCCTGGTTAGTTGGGGGAGTCCCCTCCGTCCCCCGGGCGGAATGTGACATCGGCATGGCGTGGGAGGGTGGACACGGGTGGTGGCAGCAGGGGTAGTTGGCGGTCCCTCGCACTCACCACTCGTATGAGTACTTGTGTCTCCCTCCCTTTTGGGAGGAACCTGAATGCCTGCTGTGACCTGTGCCATATCTGGGTGCATGGAGGGGTGACACATCTCTGCAACAGGCACTGTGTGTGCAGTGAATAGGTGGGTTGGAGATACCCAGGGGCAGGGTGGGAGGGGTGGGATGGCAGGAGGTACAGTGGTGCGGTGAGGCCGGCGGGCGGGGAGGGGGAGGGGGTTGACCGGACACCGCTCGCTTTGAGGGGAGGGGGGGGGGCGTCTGGGTGACACTTAAACTCTGGAACAGTTTCCTTGTATATCACTGCACAATGGTGAATGAATCATACACTTGAAGTCTGACACACTGTGAGCTCCATTAACACTAAACATGATTGCTAATTTCTGTTTTTCTTTTCCAAATATATTTCTATAATCACTGGGTGGCACATGGATGCCCCCCCCCCCCCCCGCCCAACCGTCGCCTGACCGCACAATAACACCCCCTCCCCCACATCTTCACTGTGGGAGGCCTACAGGGTGCCAGCGTGGCCCTCACTGCCCTTATATTCCACACTGTAAATTCACCTGTTTTGATCCAATTTTGTTGAGATGGTTCACTTTGGACACTTCCCGCCCACTCCTGCACCTTTCCAGGATATTCACACAGCACCTTGTGCAGGCAAGGCTCCGTGGCGCCAGGATGTCACTAGGTATGGCTTAGTAAACCACAGAGCCTCCCTCCACGCGTCCACCCGTCCCGACACCTCCACACTATATATATATATATATATATATATATATATATATATATATATATATATATATATATATATATATATATATATATATATATATATATATATATATATATATATATATATATATATATATATATATATATATATATATATATATATATATATATATATATATATATATATATATATATATATATATATATATATATATATATATATATATATATATATATATATATATATATATATATATATATATATATATATATATATATATATATATATATATATATATATATATATATATATATATATATATATATATATATATATATATATATATATATATATATATATATATATATATATATATATATATATATATATATATATATATATATATATATATATATATATATATATATATATATATATATATATATATATATATATATATATATATATATATATATATATATATATATATATATATATATATATATATATATATATATATATATATATATATATATATATATATATATATATATATATATATATATATATATATATATATATATATATATATATATATATATATATATATATATATATATATATATATATATATATATATATATATATATATATATATATATATATATATATATATATATATATATATATATATATATATATATATATATATATATATATTTATATATATATATATATATATATATATATATATATATATATATATATATATATATATATATATATATATATATTTATATATATATATATATATATATATATATATATATATATATATATATATATATATATATATATATATATATATATATATATATATATATATATATATATATATATATATATATATATATATATATATATATATATATATATATATACACATATGCGAACAAGCCTGAATGGTCCCCAGGACCAAGCCCACGTGTGCCCCAAAGAATGAGGTGATTTGGTAAAATGCTATGCCCAAGATAACTATCCGAGTGCCGGCGGTGGGGTGGTTCAAATAGCCTCGGCTATCACCTCATTTTGTCCGGTCGTGATGGTCAAGTGGATTAAGGCATCTTGTACATACCAGTTGCGTTGCTTCTGGGAGTATGGGTTCGAGTCACTTCTGGGGTGTGAGTTTTCAGTTGCATATTGTCCTGGGGACCATTCAGGCTTGTTCGCATTTGTGTTCCTCACGTGTGCCCCAAAGAATGAGGTGATTTGGTAAAATGCTATGCCATAGATAACTATCCGAGTGCCGGCGGTGGGGTGGTTCAAATAGCCTCGGCTATCACCTCATTTTGTCCGGTCGTGATGGTCAAGTGGATTAAGGCGTCTTGTACATACCAGTTGCGTTGCTTCTGGGAGTATGGATTCGAGTCACTTCTGGGGTGTGAGTTTTCAGTTGCATATTGTCCTGGGGACCATTCAGGCTTGTTCGCATTTGTGTTCCTCACGTGTGCCCCAAAGAATGAGGTGATTTGGTAAAATGCTATGCCCAAGATAACTATCCGAGTGCCGGCGGTGGGGTGGTTCAAATAGCCTCGGCTATCACCTCATTTTGTCCGGTCGTGATGGTCAAGTGGATTAAGGCGTCTTGTACATACCAGTTGTGTTGCTTCTGGGAGTATGGGTTCGAGTCACTTCTGGGGTGTGAGTTTTCAGTTATATACATATATATATATACATATATATATACATATATATATACATATATATATACATATATATATACATATATATATACATATATATATACATATATATATATATATATATATATATATATATATATATATATATATATATATATGTATATATATATATATATAATATATATATATATATATATATATATATATATATATATATATTATTAAATATGACCGAAAAAGTAAAATTAATAATTCTAACACGAATTTTCTCAATCTTTCGTACATTACGCTTCACTGTTGGAGGTAAATAAAAAATCACTTCTCCAAAATTCATTTTTATTTCTAGTCTGACGCGACACTGGCGCGTTTCGTAAAACTTATTACATTTTCAAAGACTTCACAAATACACAACTGATTAGAACTTGCGTTTCCCTGATTTTATATCTACATTTTGAGTGAGGTGGGAAGGGTGATGTGGCATTACATTTGAGTGAGGTGGGAAGGGTGATGTGGCATTAACACAAGACAGAACACTAGGGGATATTAATAGGGTATTAAAAGTATCAACACAAGACAGAACAGAAACAATGGGTATTGAATAGAAGTGTTTGTAGAAAGCCTATTGGTCCATATTTCTTGATGCTACTATATTGGAGCGGAGTCTTGAGGTGGGTAGAATATAGTTGTGCAATAATTGGCTGTTGATTGCTGGTGTTGACTTCTTGATGTGTAGTGCCTCGCAAACGTCAAGCCGCCTGCTATCGCTGTATCTATCGATGATTTCTGTGTTGTTTACTAGGATTTCTCTGGCGATGGTTTGGTTATGGGAAGAGATTATATGTTCCTTAATGGAGCCCTGTTGTTTATGCATCGTTAAACGCCTAGAAAGAGATGTTGTTGTCTTGCCTATATACTGGGTTTTTTGGAGCTTACAGTCCCCAAGTGGGCATTTGAAGGCATAGACGACGTTAGTCTCTTTTAAAGCGTTCTGTTTTGTGTCTGGAGAGTTTCTCATGAGTAGGCTGGCCGTTTTTCTGGTTTTATAGTAAATCGTCAGTTGTATCCTCTGATTTTTGTCTGTAGGGATAACGTTTCTATTAACAATATCTTTCAGGACCCTTTCCTCTGTTTTATGAGCTGTGGAAAAGAAGTTCCTGTAAAATAGTCTAATAGGGGGTATAGGTGTTGTGTTAGTTGTCTCTTCGGAGGTTGCATGGCTTTTCACTTTCCTTCTTATGATGTCTTCGATGAAACCATTGGAGAAGCCGTTATTGACTAGGACCTGCCTTACCCTACAGAGTTCTTCGTCGACTTGCTTCCATTCTGAGCTGTGGCTGAGAGCACGGTCGACGTATGCGTTAACAACACTCCTCTTGTATCTGTCAGGGCAGTCGCTGTTGGCATTTAGGCACATTCCTATGTTTGTTTCCTTTGTGTAGACTGCAGTGTGGAAACCTCCGCCCTTTTCCATGACTGTTACATCTAGAAAAGGCAGCTTCCCATCCTTTTCCGTCTCGTAAGTGAAACGCAGCACGGAACTCTGCTCAAATGCCTCCTTCAGCTCCTGCAGATGTCAGACATCAGGTACCTGTGTAAAAATGTCGTCAACATACCTGCAGTATATGGCCGGTTTCAAGTTCATGTCGACTACGACTTTTTGCTCGATGGTACCCATGTAGAAGTTTGCAAACAGGACACCAAGGGGAGAACCCATGGCGACCCCATCTACTTGCTTATACATGTGCCCATCCGGGCTCAAGAAGGGTGCCTCTTTAGTACAAGCTTGGAGTAGTTTCCTCAGAATACTTTCTGGCGTGTCAAGAGGAGTACAGGCTGGATCACGATACACTCTGTCGGCTATCATTCCGATTGTCTCGTCCACAGGTACGTTGGTAAACAGCGATTCTACGTCCAACGAGGCTCTTATCCCTGTGGCCCGTGCGCCCCGCAGTAAGTCCACAAATTCCTTTGGAGACTTCAGGCTGAAGGCGCAAGGAACATAAGGAGTCAGCAGGCCGTTGAGTCGCTTCGCCAGTCTGTACGTGGGTGTGGGTATCTGGCTAATGATTGGCCGAAGTGGGTTTCCAGGCTTGTGCGTCTTGACATTTCCATACGCATATCCAGGTTTATATTCCCCAATGATGATCTTTGGCAGGTGGAGTCCGGATTTCTTGGCGTTCACAGTTTCGATCAGTTTGTTGACCTTTGCTTTTAATTCGGCTGTAGTGTCCTTCGTTACCCTTTGGAACTTAGTTTAGTCAGAGAGTATGATGTTCATTTTCGCCAGATATTCGTCTTTTTTAAGAATGACATATATTGGCGACTTGTCACCTCTCCTGACAACTATCTCCTTGTTCTCACGAAGGCTTTTAGCTGCCGCTTTAAGCTCGGGGGACAGTATGGTGCTTCTGTAGTTGCCTCGATTCTTTCCTCCTTCTGCAATAAGTTCTGCTTGTAAGGTATCTTTGGTAGTGACCTTCTTTTGTGTCTCGAGGTCGAATATGTCGTCCTCGAGACACAAAAGAAGGTCACTACCAAAGATACCTTACAAGAAGAACTTATTGCAGAAGGAGGAAAGAATCGAGGCAACTACAGAAGCACCATACTGTCCCCCGAGCTTAAAGCGGCAGCTAAAAGCCTTCGTGAGAACAAGGAGATAGTTGTCAGGAGAGGTGACAAGTCGCCAATATATGTCATTCTTAAAAAGACGAATATCTGGCGAAAATGAACATCATACTCTCTGACCAAACTAAGTTCCAAAGGGTAACGAAGGACACTACAGCCGAATTAAAAGCAAAGGTCAACAAACTGATCGAAACTGTGAACGCCAAGAAATCCGGACTCCACCTGCCAAAGATCATTGGGGAATATAAACCTGGATATGCGTATGGAAATGTCAAGACGCACAAGCCTGGAAACCCACTTCGGCCAATCATTAGCCAGATACCCACACCCACGTACAGACTGGCGAAGCGACTCAACGGCCTGCTGACTCCATATGTTCCTTGCGCCTTCAGCCTGAAGTCTCCAAAGGAATTTGTGGATTTACTGCGGGGCGCACGGGCCACAGGGATAAGAGCCTCGTTGGACGAAGAATCGCTGTTTACCAACATACCTGTGGACGAGACAATCGGAATGATAGCCGACAGAGTGTATCGTGATCCAGCCTGTACTCCTCTTGACATGCCAGAAAGTATTCTGAGGAAACTACTCCAAGCTTGTACTAAAGAGGCACCCTTCTTGAGCCCGGATGGGCACATGTATAAGCAAGTAGATGGGGTCGCCATGGGTTCTCCCCTAGGTGTCCTGTTTGCAAACTTCTACATGGGTACCATCGAGCAAAAAGTCTTAGTCGACATGAACTTGAAACCGGCCATATACTGCAGGTATGTTGACGACATTTTTACACAGGTACCTGATGTCAGACATCTGCAGGAGCTGAAGGAGGCATTTGAGCAGAGTTCCGTGCTGCGTTTCACTTACGAGACGGAAAAGGATGGGAAGCTGCCTTTTCTAGATGTAACAGTCATGGAAAAGGGCGGAGGTTTCCACACTGCAGTCTACACAAAGGAAACAAACATAGGAATGTGCCTAAATGCCAACAGCGACTGCCCTGACAGGTACAAGAGGAGTGTTGTTAACGCATACGTCGACCGTGCTCTCAGCCACAGCTCAGAATGGAAGCAAGTCGACGAAGAACTCTGTAGGGTAAGGCAGGTCCTAGTCAATAACGGCTTCTCCAATGGTTTCATCGAAGACATCATAAGAAGGAAAGTGAAAAGCCATGCAACCTCCGAAGAGACAACTAACACAACACCTATACCCCCTATTAGACTATTTTACAGGAACTTCTTTTCCACAGCTCATAAAACAGAGGAAAGGGTCCTGAAAGATATTGTTAATAGAAACGTTATCCCTACAGACAAAAATCAGAGGATACAACTGACGATTTACTATAAAACCAGAAAAACGGCCAGCCTACTCATGAGAAACTCTCCAGACACAAAACAGAACGCTTTAAAAGAGACTAACGTCGTCTATGCCTTCAAATGCCCACTTGGGGACTGTAAGCTCCAAAAAACCCAGTATATAGGCAAGACAACAACATCTCTTTCTAGGCGTTTAACGATACATAAACAACAGGGCTCCATTAAGGAACATATAATCTCTTCCCATAACCAAACCATCGCCAGAGAAATCCTAGTAAACAACACAGAAATCATCGATAGATACAGCGATAGCAGGCGGCTTGACGTTTGCGAGGCACTACACATCAAGAAGTCAACACCAGCAATCAACAGCCAATTATTGCACAACTATATTCTACCCACCTCAAGACTCCGCTCCAATATAGTAGCATCAAGAAATATGGACCAATAGGCTTTCTACAAACACTTCTATTCAATACCCATTGTTTCTGTTCTGTCTTGTGTTGATACTTTTAATACCCTATTAATATCCCCTAGTGTTCTGTCTTGTGTTAATGCCACATCACCCTTCCCACCTCACTCAAATGTAATGCCACATCACCCTTCCCACCTCATTCAAAATGTAGATATAAAATCAGGGAAACGCAAGTTCTAATCAGTTGTGTATTTGTGAAGTCTTTGAAAATGTAATAAGTTTTACGAAACGCGCCCGTGTCGCGTCAGACTAGAAATAAAAATGAATTTTGGAGAAGTGATTTTTGATTTACCTCCAACAGTGAAGCGTAATGTACGAAAGATTGATAAAATTCGTGTTAGAATTATTAATCTTACTTTTTCGGTCATATTTAATAATATATGTCTACAGGAAAGACTGCTACCAAAATATACTAATATATATATATATATATATATATATATATATATATATATATATATATATATATATATATATATATATATATATATATATATATATATATATATATACATATATATACATATATATATATACATATATTAGTATATTTTGGTAGCAGTCTTTCCTGTAGACATATATTATTAAATATGACCGAAAAAGTAAGATTAATAATTCTAACACGAATTTTCTCAATCTTTCGTACATTTCTTTTCACTGCTGGTGGTAATTCAAAAATCATTTCTCCAAAATTCATTTTTTTATGTTTACTAGGATTTCTCTGGCGATGGTTTGGTTGTGGGAAGAGATTATATGTTCCTTAATGGAGCCCTGTTGCTTATGCATCGTTAAACGCCTAGAAAGAGATGTTGTTGTCTTGCCTATATACTGGGTTTTTTGGAGCTTACAGTCCCCAAGAGGGCATTTGAAGTATATATATATATATATATATATATATATATATATATATATATATATATATATATATATATATATATATATATATATATATATATATATATATATATGTATTAGTATATTTTGGTAGCAGTCTTTCCTGTAGACATATATTAATAAATATGACCGAAAAAGTAAGATTAATAATTCTAACACAAATTTTCTCGATCTTTCTTACGTTTCTTTTCACTGTTGATGGTAATTCAAAGATCAATTCTCCAAAATTCTTTTTTATTTCTAGTCTGACGCGACACTTGAGCGCGTTTCGTAAAACTTATTACATTTTCAAAGACTTTAGTTTACACACACACACACAACTTTAACTGAATAGAGCTTAAACATCTTTCGAATTTTTATACCTACATTTGGGTGAAGTGACATGTTACAATAGTTTTGGATGAGGTGAAAATAAACTTTTAACACAAGACAGAACACAAAACAATGAAATGCAAACAGGTATTAAAGGTAGGTAACTGCAGAAGGCCGATTTTTATTGGCCCATATTTCTTGATGCTTCTATATTGGAGCAGAGTCTTGAAGTGGGTAGAATATAGTTGTGCATTAATTGGCTGTTGATTGCTGGTGTTGACTTCTTCATGTGTAGTGCCTCGCAGACGTCGAGCCGCCTGCTATCGCTGTATCTATCGATGATTTCTGTGTTGTTTGCTAAGATTTCTCTGGTGATCGTTTGGTTGTGGGAAGAGGCTATATGTTCCTTAATGGAGCCCTGTTGCTTATGCATCGTTAAACGCCTGGAAAGAGATGTTGTTGTCTTGCCTATATACTGAGTTTTTCGAGGCTTACAATCCCCAAGAGTTCATTTGAAGGCATAGACGACGTTGGTCTCTTTTAAAACGTTCTGCTTTGTGTCTGGAGAGTTTCTCATGAGTAGGATGGCCGTTTTTTTGGTTTTATAGTAAATTGTCAGTGGGTTAAATCATACTAGTTATGGCAGCTACTGGAAGGTAGTTGTGCTTTCTGGGTTCGAGTCCCACTGGTGGGTGTTGTCCAAAGATTATTAATCTTCACTTGTGGTTTATGCAAGTATAGGCTTATAAGCTGGACACGAGTTCTCTCACATTGACAGTGGCTTGACGAAAAATGCAAACTAACCCCACACTCATCTGGTGCTCTCGGGAAGTGGAGATGTTCGGGATGTATATATATCTCGAACTCTCTACTTCTTTTGTAGGGTCTGATGGTGTAGTGGGTTAAAGCATACTAGTTATGGCAGCTACTGGAAGGTAGTTGTGCTTTCTGGGTTCGAGTCCCACTGGTGGGTGTTGTCCAAAGATTATTAATCTTCACTTGTGGTTTATGCAAGTATAGGCTTATAAGCTGGACACGAGTTCTCTCACATTGACAGTGGCTTGACGAAAAATGCAGACTAACCCCACACTCATCTGGTGCCCTCGGGAAGTGGAGATGTTTGGGATGTATATATATCTCGAACTCTCTACTTCTTTTGTAGGGTCTGATGGTGTAGTGGGTTAAAGCATACTAGTTATGGCAGCTACTGGAAGGTAGTTGTGCTTTCTGGGTTCGAGTCCCACTGGTGGGTGTTGTCCAAAGATTATTAATCTTCACTTGTGGTTTAGGCAAGTATAGGCTTATAAGCTGGACACGAGTTCTCTCACATTGACAGTGGCTTGACGAAAAATGCAAACTAACCCCACACTCATCTGGTGCTCTCGGGAAGTGGAGATGTTCGGGATGTATATATATCTCGAACTCTCTACTTCTTTTGTAGGGTCTGATGGTGTAGTGGGTTAAAGCATACTAGTTATGGCAGCTACTGGAAGGTAGTTGTGCTTTCTGGGTTCGAGTCCCACTGGTGGGTGTTGTCCAAAGATTATTAATCTTCACTTGTGGTTTATGCAAGTATAGGCTTATAAGCTGGACACGATTTCTCTCACATTGACAGTGGCTTGACGAAAAATGCAGACTAACCCCACACTCATCTGGTGCCCTCGGGAAGTGGAGATGTTTGGGATGTATATATATCTCGAACTCTCTACTTCTTTTGTAGGGTCTGATGGTGTAGTGGGTTAAAGCATACTAGTTATGGCAGCTACTGGAAGGTAGTTGTGCTTTCTGGGTTCGAGTCCCACTGGTGGGTGTTGTCCAAAGATTATTAATCTTCACTTGTGGTTTATGCAGGTATAGGCTTATAAGCTGGACACGAGTTCTCTTACATTGACAGTGGCTTGACGAAAAATGCAGACTAACCCCACACTCATCTGGTGCCCTTGGGAAGTGGAGATGTTTGGGATGTATATATATCTCGAACTCTCTACTTCTTTTGTAGGGTCTGATGGTGTAGTGGGTTAAAGCATACTAGTTATGGCAGCTACTGGAAGGTAGTTGTGCTTTCTGGGTTCGAGTCCCACTGGTGGGTGTTGTCCAAAGATTATTAATCTTCACTTGTGGTTTATGCAAGTATAGGCTTATAAGCTGGACACGAGTTCTCTCACATTGACAGTGGCTTGATGAAAAATGCAGACTAACCCCACACTCATCTGGTGCCCTCGGGAAGTGGAGATGTTTGGGATGTATATATATCTCGAACTCTCTACTTCTTTTGTAAGGTCTGATGGTGTAGTGGGTTAAAGCATACTAGTTATGGCAGCTACTGGAAGGTAGTTGTGCTTTCTGGGTTCGAGTCCCACTGGTGGGTGTTGTCCAAAGATTATTAATCTTCACTTGTGGTTTATGCAAGTATAGGCTTATAAGCTGGACACGAGTTCTCTCACATTGACAGTGGCTTGACGAAAAATGCAAACTAACCCCACACTCATCTGGTGCCCTCGGGAAGTGGAGATATTTGGGATGTATATATATCTCGAACTCTCTACTTCTTTTGTAGGGTCTGATGGTGTAGTGGGTTAAAGCATACTAGTTATGGCAGCTACTGGAAGGTAGTTGTACTTTCTGGGTTCGAGTCCCACTGGTGGGTGTTGTTCAAAGATTATTAATCTTCACTTGTGGTTTATGCCAGTATAGGCTTATAAGCTGGACACGAGTTCTCTCACATTGACAGTGGCTTGACGAAAAATGCAGACTAACCCCACACTCATCTGGTGCCCTCGGGGAGTGGAGATGTTTGGGATGTATGTATATCTCGAACTCCCTACTTCTTTTGTAGGGTCTGATGGTGTAGTGGGTTAAAGCATACTAGTTATGGCAGCTACTGGAAGGTAGTTGTGCTTTCTGGGTTCGAGTCCCACTGGTGGGTGTTGTCCAAAGATTATATATATATATATATATATATATATATATATATATATATATATATATATATATATATATATATATATATATATATATATATATATATATATATATACCTCTGGTGCCAATGTGGGGACCCATAGCCTCGGAGAAGAAAATAAAAAGTATTCAGAGGAGACCTTGTGGTTTCTCACTGAACACTAATATTATCTTCTCCTACCACCCCCATTCTTTTGTATGTACACATATATATTTACTTTATTTGAACTTTGTTACAAAAAAGGAGTTACATATAGGTTACAAAGATGGTTGTCATAGGTTGTCGAGTTCCTCCAGCTCCTCAGATGGCGGGCAGGAACCCTGGATGCAGTGCGCATTTCCCCTCTGTATCGCCACACTGAGGCGCTGGAAAAGAAAGCTTGCAGCTCTCGGGTCCCTTGTTGTTTCAATGAGCCTAGAACCCAGTTCCTTCAAAAAACTGGTAGCACTTTTACCCCAGGCGCCGAGCGTTTCAGAAGCAATGGGGACAAAATTGTAGTGGTGATCCAGTTCTCTATACTTACGGGATTTGGCTGCTTCCCTGTGGGTGGCAGCGCCACCTGGTTGTGCAACACTGAGGTTAAAGTAGGTGTTAGCCAGGGTTGATACGCACGTGTAGTCCCATACCAACTGCTTGCCATTCTTCCAGGGGTTCACTGTGATACCATCTGGGCGACCAATAAGAGCATCAGAGTTACGGGGCGTTAGGTAACGGGGCTCTCTTTCAGCTGGGCATCCAGCTGTGGTGAGGCTCCTCTTGATGATGTCGTTAACTTCGCTGTGCCTCGAGTGCCATCCCCCTGTGCTTTGGCAGAGTAGGCCATGATGACCGTACCTGTCAGCCACCACCTCGCCGCAAATACACCTATATCTGGTGTGGATTGGGGCAGCAAGGCGGAGGGCCACAGCAATTCGGAGGGCGTTATATATATATATTATATATATATATATATATATATATATATATATATATATATATATATATATATATATATATATATATATATATGTATATATATATATGTATATATATATATATATATATATATATATATATATATATATGTATATATATATATGTATATATATATATATATATATATATATATATATATATATATATATATGTATATATATATATATATATATATATATATATATATATATATATATATATATATATATATATATATATATATATATATATATATATATATATATATATGTATATATATATATATATGTATATATATATATGTATATATATATATATATATATGTATATATATATATATGTATATATATATATATATGTATATATATATATATATGTATATATATATATATATGTATATATATATATATATATATATATATATATATATATTATTAAATATGACCGAAAAAGTAAGATTAATAATTCTAACACGAATTTTCTCAATCTTTCGTACATTATGCTTCACTGTTGGAGGTAAATCAAAAATCACTTCTCCAAAATTCATTTTTATTTCTAGTCTGACGCGACACGGGCGCGTTTCGTAAAACTTATTACATTTTCAAAGACTTCACAAAATACACAACTGATTTGAACTTGCGTTTCTCTGATTTTATATCTACATTTGAGTGAGGTGGGAAGGGTGATGTGGCATTAACACAAGACAGAACAATAGGGGATATTAATAGGGTATTAAAAGTATCAACACAAGACAGAACAGAAACAATGGGTATTGAATAGAAGTGTTTATAGAAAGCCTATAGGTCCATATTTCTTGATGCTTCTATATTGGAGCGGAGTCTTGAGGTGGGTAGAATATAGTTGTGCAATAATTGGCTGTTGATTGCTGGTGTTGACTTCTTGATGTGTAGTGCCTCGCAAACGTCAAGCCGCCTGCTATCGCTGTATCTATCGATGATTTCTGTGTTGTTTACTAGGATTTCTCTGGCGATGGTTTGGTTATGGGAAGAGATTATATGTTCCTTAATGGAGCCCTGTTGCTTATGCATCGTTAAACGCCTAGAAAGAGATGTTGTTGTCTTGCCTATATACTGGTTTTTTTGGAGCTTACAGTCCCCAAGTGGGCATTTGAAGGCATAGACGACGTTAGTCTCTTTTAAAGCGTTCTGTTTTGTGTCTGGAGAGTTTCTCATGAGTAGGCTGGCCGTTTTTCTGGTTTTATAGTAAATCGTCAGTTGTATCCTCTGATTTTTGTCTGTAGGGATAACGTTTCTATTAACAATATCTTTCAGGACCCTTTCCTCCGTTTTATGAGCTGTGGAAAAGAAGTTCCTGTAAAATAGTCTAATAGGGGGTATAGGTGTTGTGTTAGTTGTCTCTTCGGAGGTTGCATGGCTTTTCACTTTCCTTCTTATGATGTCTTCGATGAAACCATTTGAGAAGCCGTTATTGACTAGGACCTGCCTTACCCTACAGAGTTCTTCGTCGACTTGCTTCCATTCTGAGCTGTGGCTGAGAGCACGGTCGACGTATGCGTTAACAACACTCCTCTTGTACCTGTCAGGGCAGTCGCTGTTGGCATTTAGGCACATTCCTATGTTTGTTTCCTTAGTGTAGACTGCAGTGTGGAAACCTCCGCCCTTTTCCATGACTGTTACATCTAGAAAAGGCAGCTTCCCATCCTTTTCCGTCTCGTAAGTGAAACGCAGCACGGAACTCTGCTCAAATGCCTCCTTCAGCTCCTGCAGCTGTCTGACATCAGGTACCTGTGTAAAAATGTCGTCAACATACCTGCAGTATATGGCCGGTTTCAAGTTCATGTCGACTAAGACTTTTTGCTCGATGGTACCCATGTAGAAGTTTGCAAACAGGACACCTAGGGGAGAACCCATGGCGACCCCATCTACTTGCTTATACATGTGCCCATCCGGGCTCAAGAAGGGTGCCTCTTTAGTATAAGCTTTGAGTAGTTTCCTCAGAATATTTTCTGGTATGTCAAGAGGAGTACAGGCTGGATCACGATACACTCTGTCGGCTATCATTCCGATTGTCTCGTCCACAGGTACGTTGGTAAACAGCGATTCTACGTCCAACGAGGCTCTTATCCCTGTGGCCCGTGTGCCCCGCAGTAAGTCAACAAATTCCTTTGGAGACTTCAGGCTGAAGGCTCAAGGAACATAAGGAGTCAGCAGGCCGTTGAGTCGCTTCGCCAGTCTGTACGTGGGTGTGGGTATCTGGCTAATGATTGGCCGAAGTGGGTTTCCAGGCTTGTGCGTCTTGACATTTCCATACGCATATCCAGGAGAAATAGCAACATCGACGATAGTATCCGTACCCGCATTGAACAACACCTCGACATCCTCACAGACCAACATCACCTCAGCACTGAAACAAGGATTATCAAGAAACTAACAACATTATATGGAGGACCTATGGCAATTCCACGACCAAGAGATAGCTTCCTGAACCTTGCAGGAATTAACCTCACTGAGGACCAAGTCACTCTCCTAAATCTGGGCATAAACTGTCATGTTATGTCCAGACCGAGTGAGATGGCCCGGAAAGTAGAGTTGGAAATTCTGTTGGACGACATATTCGACCTCGAGACACAAAAGAAGGTCACTACCAAAGATACCTTACAAGCAGAACTTATTGCAGAAGGAATAAAGAATCGAGGCAACTACAGAAGCACCATACTGTCCCCCGAGCTTAAAGCGGCAGCTAAAAGCCTTCGTGAGAACAAGGAGATAGTTGTCAGGAGAGGTGACAAGTCGCCAATATATGTCATTCTTAAAAAAGACGAATGTCTGGCGAAAATGAACATCATACTCTCTGACCAAACTAAGTTCCAAAGGGTAACGAAGGACACTACAGCCGAATTAAAAGCAAAGGTCAACAAACTGATCGAAACTGTGAACGCCAAGAAATCCGGACTCCACCTGCCAAAGATCATTGGGGAATATAAACCTGGATATGCGTATGGAAATGTCAAGACGCACAAGCCTGGAAACCCACTTCGGCCAATCATTTGCCAGATACCCACACCCACGTACAGACTGGCGAAGCGACTCAACGGCCTGCTGACTCCTTATGTTCCTTGCGCCTTCAGCCTGAAGTCTCCAAAGGAATTTGTTGACTTACTGCGGGGCACACGGGCCACAGGGATAAGAGCCTCGTTGGACGTAGAATCACTGTTTACCAACGTACCTGTGGACGAGACAATCGGAATGATAGCCGACAGAGTGTATCGTGATCCAGCCTGTACTCCTCTTGACATACCAGAAAATATTCTGAGGAAACTACTCCAAGCTTGTACTAAAGAGGCACCCTTCTTGAGCCTGGATGGGCACATGTATAAGCAAGTAGATGGGGTCGCCATGGGTTCTTCCCTAGGTGTCCTGTTTGCAAACTTCTACATGGGTACCATCAAGCAAAAAGTCGTAGTCGACATGAACTTGAAACCGGCCATATACTGCAGGTATGTTGACGACATTTTTACACAGGTACCTGATGTCAGACATCTGCAGGAGCTGAAGGAGGCATTTGAGCAGAGTTCCGTGCTGCGTTTCACTTACGAGATGGAAAAGGATGGGAAGCTGCCCTTTCTAGATGTAACAGTCATGGAAAAGGGCGGAGGTTTCCACACTGCAGTCTACACTAAGGAAACAAACATAGGAATGTGCCTAAATGCCAACAGCGACTGCCCAAACAGGTACAAGAGGAGTGTTGTTAACGCATATGTCGACCGTGCTCTCAGCCACAGCTCAGAATGGAAGCAAGTCGACGAAGAACTCTGTAGGGTAAGGCAGGTCCTAGTCAATAACGGCTTCTCCAATGGTTTCGTCGAAGACATCGTAAGAAGGAAAGTGAAAAGCCATGCAACCTCTGAAGAGACAACTAACACAACACCTAT
The DNA here is from genome assembly GCF_040958095.1 of Procambarus clarkii. Taxonomy (NCBI): domain Eukaryota; kingdom Metazoa; phylum Arthropoda; class Malacostraca; order Decapoda; family Cambaridae; genus Procambarus; species Procambarus clarkii. Next base: position 23,093,168 of record NC_091232.1, read on the forward strand.
ACCCCCTATTAGACTATTTTACAGGAACTTCTTTTCCACAGCTCATAAAACGGAGGAAAGGGTCCTGAAAGATATTGTTAATAGAAACGTTATCCCTACAGACAAAAATCAGAGGATACAACTGACGATTTACTATAAAACCAGAAAAACGGCCAGCCTACTCATGAGAAACTCTCCAGACACAAAACAAAACGCTTTAAAAGAGACTAACGTCGTCTATGCCTTCAAATGCCCACTTGGGGACTATAAGCTCCAAAAAACCCAGTATATAGGCAAGACAACAATATCTCTTTCTAGGCGTTTAACGATGCATAAGCAACAGGGCTCCATTAAGGAACATATAATCTCTTCCCACAACCAAACCATCGCCAGAGAAATCCTAGTAAACAACACAGAAATCATCGATAGATAAAGCGATAGCAGGCGGTTTGACGTTTGCGAGGCACTACACATCAAGAAGTCAACACCAGCAATCAACAGCCAATTATTGCACAACTATATTCTACCCACCTCAAGACTCCGCTCCAATATAGAAGCATCAAGAAATATGGACCAATAGGCTTTCTACAAACACTTCTATTCAATATCCATTGTTTCGTGTTCTGTCTTGTGTTGATGAAATTAATACCCTATTAATACTCTTGTTCTGTCTTGTGTTGATAAAATTAATACCCTATTAATACCACATTTTGTTCTGTCTTGTGTTAATGCCACATCACCCCTTCCACCTCACTCAAATGTAGATATAAAACCGGAGATACGTAAGTTATATTCAGTTGTGTATTTGTGAACTAAAGTCTTTGAAAATGTTATAAGTTTTACGATACGCGCCCGTGTCGCGTCAGACTAGAAATAAAAATGAATTTTGGAGAATTGATTTTTGATTTACCTCCAACAGTGAAGCGTAATGTACGAAAGATTGAGAAAATTCGTGTTAGAATTATTAATCTTACTTTTTCGGTCATATTTAATAATATATGTCTACAGGAAAAACTGCTACCAAAATATACTAATATGTATATATATATATATATATATATATATATATATATATATATATATATATATATATATATATATATATATATATATATATATATATATATATATATATATATATATACTTATATATTACTGAAAACTCACACCCCAGAAGTGACTCGAACCCATACTCCCAGGAGCAACGCAACTGGTATGTACAAGACGCCTTAATCCACTTGACCATCACGACCGGACAAAATGAGGTGATAGCCTAAGCTATTTGAACCACCCCACCGCCGGCACTCGGATAGTAATCTTGGGCATAGCATTTTACCAAATCACCTTATTCTTTGGGGCACACGTGAGGAACACAAATGCGAACAAGCCTGAATGGTCCCCAGGACAATATGCAACTGAAAACTCATACCCCAGAAGTGACTCGAACCCATACTCCCAGGAGCAACGCAACTGGTATGTACAAGACGCCTTAATCCACTTGACCATCACGACCGGACAAAATGAGGTGATAGCCTAAGCTATTTGAACTACCCCACCGCCGGCACTCGGATAGTAATCTTGGGCATAGCATTTTACCAAATCACCTCATTCTTTGGGGCACATGTGAGGAACACAAATGCGAACAAGCCTGAATGGTCCCCAGGACAATATGCAACTGAAAACTCACACCCCAGAAGTGACTCGAACCCATACTCCCAGGAGCAACGCAACTGGTATGTACAAGATGCCTTAATCCACTTGACCATCATGACCGGACAAAATGAGGTGATAGCCTAAGCTATTTGAACTACCCCACCGCCGGCACTCGGATAGTAATCTTGGGCATAGCATTTTACCAAATTACCTCATTCTTTGGGGCACACGTGAGGAACTCAAATGCGAACAAGCCTGAATGGTCCCCAGGACAATATGCAACTGAAAACTCACACCCCAGAAGTGACTCGAACCCATACCCAGCAAACACAAATCATCTACACAACGTTCGCCTATCTCTTCCCATAGGTGTGGGAATGATTTGCATTGAGAAAGGTGCAGGAAAGCCTTTGAGAAACTTTTACTCAAAAAATCCAAACACAAAGGTTTAATTATAAATTGTTTTTCTACAATTATTTTCTTCCAAATGTAAAACCAATAGTTTTTACATGTTTAAATATAAAATTTATGGTGTTTTTTTGTAAAATTCATTAATAAATTGTGAATGATATATATTGGCTGAGTGAAACCTTTAAAATCCATTTAGTTATAATTTGTACAGAAAAAAGTATTTTTCCAAATTTTCTAAAAATTGCTCTTTTTAACACAATTTGACTCCTTATACATTCCACTAAACACTATATCATGTTTAAATATATAATTTATGTATTATTCTCTAAAATAATTTATATAAATTATATAAGTTGCTGGAAAGTGGTGTTAAAGATTCTGAAAACATTTTGTTGTGTTAATATGTTCTTATTAACTATGTCTCAAGTTCACAGTTTATCAAACAAGAATATTAACATTCGTCAACTCTTAAAATCTTATATGTTATCTTGCTGGTGCAAAAAAGGGTGAATCTTTAGGAACAGCTATAGTATCTATATATCACAAATGGTGTTTTCCCTAACTCAAACAATGTAGGGTTTATTATTCTACACATATTTCTAATGACTCTTAGATGTTTACATTCTCTGAAGTATAATTGTGAAGGCTGTGTCCATCACTCTCAACACAGATTCTTAAACTCGTCTCTGCAGGTTCAACTATATAATTAGTTTCCATTTTGAATCTCCATGGACATTTGTATCCAAAATGAAACCAATGTGGTTTCCTTCAGCGCCTTCAGCCAGCACATTTGCTCATTCATTTCCACAGATTCCAACAAGGTAGGGGATTTACAGAAATTTGTATATTCATATTGTTATATATTAAAAATATGAATGCAGTTCAATATGATAAGACAAATACATGAGTTTATGATAAATTCGTTTTCTGTGATATACCATTGATATGCTCTTTTTTTCTTTAAACGGCAGACTAAACTAAAGTGCTCACATCAACAGATTTGATGTATAAATGGTCAACGCTCAACAGAGTTAGTATAAATGTATTAGTATAAATCTTACTTGTCTCATTGTTAATTCACATTCAATGTCAACTTGTGGTTGCATTGTACAAGGCCAACACAGATGATCGAAGGAAACTAACTCTGCTCTAGTTCCATGAAGTTGCTATTTGGTCTTTACTCAATGCATTGTACATGCATTGTACAAGGCCAACACAGATGATCGAAGGAAACTAACTCTGCTCTAGTTCCATGAAGTTGCTATTTGGTCTTTATTGAAATTTGACAAGGCAGAGTGGCCTGCAACAACTACACCATCTCCACATCTAGTTCATGCTCCAGACATAAATCATGACACTGGTCCTGTGTATCCTGCTGCTGACCCGTCAACACCTGGCCCGTCGGGTGTGAGGCGCCCTCTCTTCACGTCTACACCTAGTGCTGAAGCTGAATCTGATGAAGATAATTCATATTCCACATTAGTGTTTGAAAACAATAGTGAGAGCGACGATTCAGACAGTAGTTTATTGCCAACCCAGAGACAACAGCGACGTGTTGTTATAGCAGAGACTCGCCTGAACTATAAATTGAAACATGAGCTGGTAAAAATCCCCAAACGTCGCAGGTGTGAAGTGTGTTCAAAGTCGGGTATCAGGAAGGAAACTGGTATAGCGTGCAAGACATGCGATGTTCCACTCTGCGTCATACCTTGTTACACCACTTATCACAGGAAAAGGGTGTATTGGGTGGACAAGAAATAACCACCTACATCAGCTTCACTCCACCTAGGAACATCTGTTGAGCAACTTCAGGAATCAGTACCTGAAGGAGGTGGAGTGGAGATAAAATGCTCAACTTATTTTACTACAATCGTCTTTGCTTTGGTAAGTACACATAATTGTCTTAGATTGTTTCAGTATTGTAGTCTATTTTCTTAGGAATATTTTGATACCTAAATGAGAACTGTAGCACGAAAACTAAAGTAAGTATACATGAAACAAGAGAAACTTTTTTTGTGGGTGTTGCGGGTGTGAGTTGGAGTGTCAAGAGCGGGTTCCGGTTGTGTGTTTTCCGTCATCTCTACAGCTGTGAATTCCAAGGAATTGTATTTGATATGCATATGTCTGTGTAGGGAATTTTATTCCGAACACTATACAAAAAAAAAACGGTGTGAAACAAGTATAAACTTGAAAAACATGAGCAAAGTAAAAACTTTTGACGCTCACGGGTACAAACACGCGTAAGATTTTATTCGCCGCAAATTTATTTGACGCTGTGTTGGCCAACTCTACCCATGTTCTTATAGAACTTTCTATTGCGAACACATTGCTATAAAAATGAAATACGTAGCTCCAGAAATAATGTCAGGACAGTGAAATCAGTATAAACATTCAAAGCCCTGCATCACACCAGTGTCGTCCCTGCTGAAATCACGGCTAATGCTTCGCCCAGTTCCCACACTCGTGCGGGTCACCCGATACCATAATTAGACATTGATAGGCATATGTCTGGGTGGGGAATTTTATTGTGAGTTCAGTGATATCAAAATGAGCGCTGTAGGATGACTGTGAGGCTGGCAACAAACGAAAGAGTATGAACATTTACTTCCTGTTTGGGTGTCACGGCGAGTCATCTTCGTGTTTATTTACTTCGTGGTGGGATACCAAATGCTTCGGTGACATTTTATGCATATGATCTTGTAGAGAATTTTATTGCCAACGCATTGATACCAAAATGAAAAACGTAGCTCGAGAATTGAGGTTAGCAGCGTGAAAAGATTATAAACTTTTTTGTGTTTACGCTTGAGCACAACCCGCTTGTTTTTCCAGCTAGTGCCGCGCGCACTAAAGTGTGCATTATACACACCATAATGCACCAGTACACACAATAAGGTACCAGTACACACTATAAGGCACCAGTACACGCCATAAGGCACCAGAACACACACCATAAGGCACCAGAACACACCATAAGGCACCAGTACACACCATAAGGCACCAGTACACACCATAAGGCACCAGTACACACCATAGGGCACCAGTACACACCATACGGCACCAGTACACACCATAAGGCACCAGTACACACCATAAGGAACCAGTACACACTATAAGGCACCAGTATATACCATAAGGCACCAGTACACACCATAAGGCACCATTACACACCATAAGGCACCAGGACACACCATAAGGCACCAGTACACACCATAAAGCACCAGTACACACTATAAGGCACCAGTACACACCATAAGGCACCAGTACACACCATAAGACACCAGTACACACCATAAGGCACCAGTACGCACCATACGGCACCAGAACACACCATAAGGCACCAGTACACACCATAAAGCACCAGTACACACAATAAAGCCCCAGTACACACCATAAGGAACCAGTACACACCATAAGGCACCAGTATACACAATAAGGTACAAGTACACACCATAAGGCACCAGTACACACCATAATGCACCAGTACACACTATAAGGCACCAGTACACGCCATAATGCACCAGTACACACCATAAGGCACCAGTACACACCATAATGCACCAGTACACATCATATGGCACCAGTACACACCATAAGGCACCAGAACACACACCATAAGGCACCAGTACACACCATAATGCACCAGTACACACCATAATGCACCAGTACACACCATAATGCACCAGTACACACCATAAGGCACCAGTACACAATAAGGCACCAGTACACACAATAATGCACCAGTACACACCATAAGGCACCAGTACACTCCATACGGCACCAGTACGCACCATAAGGCACTAGAACACACCATAAGGCACCAGTACACACCATAAAGCACCAGTATACACCATAAGGCCCCAGTACACACCATAAGGTACGAGTACACACTATAAGGCACCAGTACACACCTACAGGTATTTGTTTCTGGTGTGGTGCTCATGGGATCTGTTACAACCTTCTAGGAAGCTTTTAGGGTCAGGATTGACATTACAGTGCAGCGTTTTATATATATAAAATACACATGAGAGTATGTGCAGGGACTTAATATCTAACATATTCAGAGATTTGAGTAAGGGGTCCATATATACTGCCCGGTTGCCTGAAATGCTATATGCCTACTATATTGGCTTTAGGTATTGTATGCACTAGCTCTATCTATAAATCCAACATTATGTTTGTAAATCAACTATGTATGTACTTTCCTGAATAAAATTGACTTTACTCTACACTTATATGCTCTGTGGATTTGTTATCCCCTATCGTTTGGGAGAAAAAAAATGACTAATACGTTCGGCGAATGACTTTGACTTCAACTTCACTTTGACTTCGTTCATGTCATCGTATTTTCCGTAATATATAAAGGTTATGACAATGCAATTATATTATTGTGTGCAAATAATTTGGAAATTTCATGTACCCTAAAAATAATAAAATAAAGAATAAGAATAATTAAATAATTGTTGTAGTAAATTGTCACACGTTCATCATACGCAAACGAACACACAGTGTGGAGCGTCAGTAGACCAAGGTCCGCGCCATTTTAAAACACGGCTTCGAATGTAAGTAATGTTTTTCTCGTACTAACACTGTGTTATGCAATAGATTAGGTCTTGAATTCACAAATTTAGTTGTTACATCTGACAGAGTATGTTAGACGGTGTAATGCTCGTCCATGTTGACGTATTTGTGGGCTCGATTGGTTTACATGTGATGGCACACAATATCGGCACCCCACAACATGCTGTTGAAGTTGGAATGCATGGCATAGGCTCCTCACACAATGTTCTTTATGTGGTCCTCAGGTGATAGTTTTCTATTTAGAACCACCCCTAGATCTCTTTCTTTATCAGAATTCCTTAAAGATTTCTCACATGGTTTTCCTAATGATAGATTGTGGGCTGTAAGGGACAGGTTTGATGTATGGATTAGTTGATAGAAGTTCCAGTCCACCTGTAGACAGGGATCTCACATCAGCTTGTATATTATACAAGGATAAGATTTGATAAATTCAGTTATTTGACTGAACACTGGCTCTAACCTAGCCTAGCCTATAGTCTAACCTAGCTCCATAACAAACAGCCATTAGCCGGCTCTGTTTAAATCAGAGATTTAAACATACATAGTCTAACCTAGCTCCATAACAAACAGCCATTAGCCGGCTCTGTTTAAATCAGAGATTTAAACATACATAGTCTAACCTAGCTCCATAACTAACAGCCATTAGCCATCCATGCACAGGTCCGTTCAAGGGGATTAAATAGCCGTTCTATGGCCCCAGGGTTTGTATTTTATCAAACTCTTATTAGAATAATAGATCTCGTAATAATTTTTCAAAAATAGTGGCATTTACTATTTTAAAAAGCTCGGGTGCAGGGGGGGGGGGTTATGTAAAAGCCTGGTTTGTGCCTCGGAGAGGCTATGGGATCCAGTAAGATCGTCCTTTCTTTCCTCCCTAGAATCTGGATGTAGTAGGTGCTCAATTGTCAAAAGTGAAAAATTGGTTTTGTCTTCCGAATGCACCATTTCTGTAAATTTTCTAATAATCTTTTAAAAATAGTAAATGCCATTATTTTTGCAAAATTATTACGAGATCTATTATACTAATAAGGGTTTGATAAAATACAGTAGACTGCCTACTGGATAATAGTTCCAGTCCACCTGTAGACAGGGATCTCACATCAGCTTGTATATTATACAAGGATAAGATTTGATAAATTCAGTTATTTGACTGAACACTGGCTCTGTTTAAATCAGAGATTTAAACATACATAGTCTAACCTAGCTCCATAACTAACAGCCATTAGCCATTAGCCATTCATGCACAGCCATCAGCTGGGCCATAGACCGGCAATTTTGCTTTTTTCCCAAGCCGGTCTATGTTTTTTTTCGATGCCTCAGTGGCCCATGCACAGGTCCGTTCAAGGGGATTAAATAGCCGTTCTATGGCCCCAGGGTTTGTATTTTATCAAACTCTTATTAGAATAATAGATCTCGTAATAATTTTGCAAAAATAGTGGCATTTACTATTTTAAAAAGCTCGGGTGCAGGGGGGGGGGGGTTATGTAAAAGCCTGGTTTGTGCCTCGGAGAGGCTATGGGATCCAGTAAGATCGTCCTTCCTTTCCTCCCTAGAATCTGGATGTAGCAGGTGCTCAATTGTCAAAAGTGAAAAATTGGTTTTGTCTTCCGAATGCACCATTTCTGTAAATTTTCTAATAATCTTTTAAAAATAGTAAATGCCATTATTTTTGCAAAATTATTACGAGATCTATTATACTAATAAGGGTTTGATAAAATACAGTAGACTGCCTACTGGATAATAGTTCCAGTCCACCTGTAGACAGGGATCTCACATCAGCTTGTATATTATACAAGGATAAGATTTGATAAATTCAGTTATTTGACTGAACACTGGCTCTGTTTAAATCAGAGATTTAAACATACATAGTCTAACCTAGCTCCATAACTAACAGCCATTAGCCATTAGCCATTCATGCACAGCCATCAGCTGGGCCATAGACCGGCAATTTTGCTTTTTTCCCAAGCCGGTCTATGTTTTTTTTCGATGCCTCAGTGGCCCATGCACAGGTCCGTTCAAGGGGATTAAATAGCCGTTCTATGGCCCCAGGGTTTGTATTTTATCAAACTCTTATTAGAATAATAGATCTCGTAATAATTTTGCAAAAATAGTGGCATTTACTATTTTAAAAAGCTCGGGTGCAGGGGGGGGGGGGGTTATGTAAAAGCCTGGTTTGTGCCTCGGAGAGGCTATGGGATCCAGTAAGATCGTCCTTCCTTTCCTCCCTAGAATCTGGATGTAGCAGGTGCTCAATTGTCAAAAGTGAAATTTGAGGATTTGAACCTGCGTCCGGGAGCATCCCAGACACTGCCTAAATCGACTGAGCTACAACAGGGTAAAAGGATCCAGGAAGTTCAGTAGAAGTTTGGTTTCAACCCTTTTACCCTGTCGTAGCTCAGTCGATTAAGGCAGTGTCTGGGATGCTCCCAGACACAGGTTTGAATCCTCATCACGGCCCTTGTGGATTTGTTCATTTGATGCATCACGTTATTGTGATCTGTGTGTGATGATGTAAGGGCGAAGAGGGAGAACGGCCTGTTGACATAGCTCGGGTGCAGGGGGGGGGGTTGTGTAAAAGCCTGGTTTGTGCCTCGGAGAGGCTATGGGATCCAGTAAGTTCAGTAGAACTTCGGTTTCAACCCTTTTACCCTGTTGTAGCTCAGTCGATTAAGGCAGTGTCTGGGATGCTCCCGGACGCAGGTTCGAATCCTCGTCATGGCCCTTGTGGATTTGTTCATTTGATGCATCACGTTATTGTGATCTGTGTGTGTAATTCTTCACTTGCTACAGCAACAGGAATGTGTGTGTATGTATTTGTGTTGTTGAATATGACCGAAAGTGTAAGATTAATGATTCTAACACAAATCGTCTGAATATTTGTTTTTCTTCACTGTCGAGAGTAGTTAAAAAAATTTACTCGAGTTTATTTTCACACTTTATTTATGGTCCTTAAGTCCCTCTCCTTAATGCTGCTGCTGTTTCTCGCATCTTTGCATCGCTTGTATGTTTGGGGGTTTGGCCTCTTGCTATATATTGATTCCATTTGTGTGTGTTTGGGTCTCAGGCCCTCTCGCAATTTCTGTTGAACAAACCCCTTTTCCTAGTTCTGCATCTCTCCTTTGGTACAAATTTTGTTGTGCTTTTATCATATATTTCACAAAACTTGACATACATTTCATTTACTTCATGTCCTATCAGCAAGTGTTTGTCAAATTCTTTAAGGAAAGTTTATCATCCTGATTGCAGATCTCTAGCGCTATTATGTCAACTTCTTGTGGATTCGCAATCATTATTTAATTTACCTTTAGGTGTTCTTTCACCAGCACAGCAACACTGTACCTCTCCCAACCAGGTTAAGATAAAAACTAAGTACTAACTAATTAACTCAATGTAACCTACCTTACCCCCAAAATGTCAACCCATGTCTTCTATTTTAAACAATGCTGTTTTGTTGACCAAATTGTATTTTTGTTTTTTTCTGCAATGTTTCCCCCCCCCCCCACCACTCTACCACCACATTGAGTTTAGTAGCTCTGTGCACGTCAGGTGCTCTTTAATATACAGACCTACTCCTCCATTTGACCTAGTTTCTCTATCACATCTATATCACTTTGTGCTTTAGCCCTGGTGGAGCTTGGTCCACCAGGCTGTTGTTTGGAGTGGCCCGCAGATCCACATACAGTCTACATATGATATACAGTCTGTTGATCAATTAAACTACAGTAGTTAGTTTTTATCATCCGAATGCACCAATATGTGTTCATTCTTCCCAGATGAAGGAACTAGGTAATATTCATCATCTGAATGCACCATCTGAAGCTTTAACACACTCATGATACACGAGAGGTTTAAAAAACTTTTAAAACTTTTAAAACTTTTTGACCTATGTATTTAAAAGCAATTCTAAAGTTAAAAAGTGTAGCATAGGCCCCTCGCAGAATGTTCTTAATATGATCCTCAGGTTATAGTTTTCTATCTAAAACCACCCCTAGATCTCTTTCTTGATCAGAATTCTTTATAGATCTCTGTGGCTCGATCATAGAAACTGAGTAAATTCGTTACACTGGACCTTCCAGATCGAATACCATGCTGACAGTCTGATATATCATTCAGTACGTCTGCATCTGAAATTGAGCAATACCGGATTTATTATTTGGTTTTATAAATTTTATACTTATAATCTTAACTTATTTCAGAGACCACGAGTAATCTGGGCTTCGAACTCAACAGAAAAGCCTTCCGTAGACCTGCTTCTTTGCTACATAATAGACAAAATTTAGTAAGTATTGATTTATTATGTGTTTGTTTATTTATTTATTTTTTCTTTATATACAAGAAGGTACATTGGGGGAGAGTATAATGACTTGAAGTTATACATTCTTGTAAAGCAACAAGCACTCATAGCGTTTCGGGCAGATCTAAGTATAGACCAAGGAACTTACCATCTTTTTTATTTCTGATGCTAACATTGTGTAACTGTAGATGAATTGCATTTGTTGATTTGCTCCCAAGTAAGATGTCGTAGGTCCTTTCTATGTTTAGTGGGAGTTTGTTGGTTGACATTAATAAGTGGATTTTTTTTTAATTTATTGTTTACATCATTATTTAATATGAGTGGGTTGGAGTCTGAGTAGATGAGGTTAGTGTCATCATTATCTCATATCTCAGTGATTTTGTCGTAATGGTCAAGTAGCTGTACTGTACAGGTAGAGGACATGAGAGATAGCTGTAAGAGGTATTTCAATATCTTCCTGCTCTAAATCCTTGTTGGCCTGGATTGTGGAGGTCATTGGTCTCTATAAAACTAGTAATCTGACTCCTGATCACTCTCAAATAATTTTATTATGTGGGATGTTAGTGCAACTGGTCTATAATTCTTTGCCAATGCTTGTGTTGTGTTGTTTTGGTAGTGATGTGCAATGTGTTGTTTTGGTAGTGATTCGTCCAGTTCTGGTAGTAGTGCGGTTGTTGTGTAGTGTAGTACTTGTGTGCTTGTTAATGACTTGTATTCCAGTCTTGTGGGTATCTCCTTTCCCCTACGGGCCAACTGCTTTGTTCTTACCTAGCATTTTGCTTTGTTTGGGTATGAATGTTTGTGTGCCGTATATTTTGCAAAATTTGCCATATATCTCATTATTTACTCCTCTGCCTAGCAACAAGTCTGTCTAATTATACTCATTAACTGTTTTTCAAAGTTCCCCATAGTGTCCTTTATTGAAATCGAGTTCATGAACCGTTTCAATGTTCTTATTTTCTTCTAGATTATATCTTAAAGTATATTTAAATGTTATTGTTATTATTGTTATTAAATGTTATTGTGACATTGCATTGCAATTGAGCTATGTTGTTTACCATACCGTTCATTTCGTGAGTATAAGTATAGATGCCACACTTGTGACAGGTAAAACCATGCCTTTTTTGAAAAACAGCACCGTCTGTTGCACGTAAGAGCAACCCACACTATATTATGTTGCGATATTATTTCAATATTTCCGATTGCATTGATAATTTGAATTTTCATAGATTTCAATTTATTTTCATTTCGATTTAATAATTTTGTGACATTGCATTGAAATTGAGCTGTTTTGTTTACCATACTGTTCATTTCATGAGTATAGTTTATTTTTTTATTTTTTTCATTTCATTTTTTTAGCTGTTCTTATTTTTCAGTGATGGGAATATCAGATCATTTGATGTTCCCAATTTTCTGATGGAAGCATCAGACCATTATAGAATGCATCGGATGAGGTAGTTTGGAATGGTGGGGAGGACGAGAGGGGGGTATGGTGGGGAAGACGAGGGGACAGAGGAGAGGGTAATGGTGGGGAGGACGAGGGGACTGGGGAGTTGGGGATGGTGGGGACAGGGGAATGCTGGGGAGGACAAAGGGACAGGTGAATGGGAGATGGTGGGGGAGGAAGAAGGACAGGGGAGGGGAAAATGGTAAGGAGGACGATGGGACAGGGAAGTGGGAATAGTGGGGATGATGTGGGGACAGGGAAGTGGGAAGGACGAGAGGACTGTGGAATGGGGAATAGCAAAGTGAATTATAATTATATATATTAATTAATTCTTATAAATTTCCAGAAGCCTGTATCAACACCCACACTAATGCAACTGAAAGAGATGTTGAGACAAGTATTGCTGATATGTTGAAGAACGCCCCAAACAAACTCGGTGGAAACAGATACAAGGTAAAGTTTGCCAATTTGCTGTAGTCTAATTCAATTTCTTTTTAGTAATCTTCGAGAACATTTATGCTATGAATAAGATAAAATAATGTAACTGATTTTGACTAAATATGTAGATATATTTAATTTTCTGAGCACTAATAATGAAAGAAAACCAAAATAAGAGGTGGCTACTATCTCTAATAATGGGCTGGAATAATGCAGGATATAATAATATATATATATATATAAATATGACAATGTCAGACCACGGAGGAAGAATGAAACAGGAATTTCCTTAAGTACTTTTGTATATTAAATACATTTTCAGAAGGTCCTTCTGAAGATGTATTTAATATACAAAAGTACTTAAGGAAATTCCTGTTTCATTCTTCCTCCGTGGTCTGACATTGTCACATTCTTAATCACGTGTTTATTTTCGTGATATACACACATATATATAAATATATATATATATATATATATTTATATATATATATATTTATTTTTATAAATATATATGATATATAGATTCTATATAGATTCTATTCTATTATTCTATTCTATTCTATAGTTTTATATAGATTCTTGTTTTAGTTTTTTTTTCTATAATATGGAAACGGTTTTTAATTAATAAATTAAATATTATATAATAAAATAATGTATTATTGAAAACAATTAGTAACAAACAATATTTCATTACAGGGTGGTGAAGCAAGAAGACATGTGCATCACACAGCAGACTTGGATATGACGAAGAATGAAAATGGTTAATGTCTATATAGAAGAATCTATATGTGTCTATATATAGACACATATAGATTCCTATATATAACCTATATATATATATGTGTGTATATATATTATAATATATATATATATATATATATATATATATATATATATATATTATATATATATATATATATATATATTATATATTATATATATATATATATATATATATATATATATATATATATATTATATATATATATATATATATATATATATTATATATATAATATATATATATATATATATATTATATATATAATATATATATATATATATATATATATATATATATATATATATATATATATATATATATATATATATATATATATATATATATATATATATATATATATATATATATATATATATATATATATATATTATATAATATATATATATATATATATATATATATATATATATTATATATATATAATATATATATATATATATATATATATATATATATATATATATATTATATATAATATATATATATATATATATATATATATATATATATATATATTTATATATATATATATATATATATATATATATATATATATATATATATATCAATGGTGCTTCTGTAGCACCATTGTATGGTGCTTCTGTAGCACCTTCTTATTGCAGAAGGAGGAAAGAATCGAGGCAACTACAGAAGCACCATACTGTCCCCCGAGCTTAAAGCGGCAGCTAAAAGCCTTCGTGAGAACAAGGAGATAGTTGTCAGGAGAGGTGACAAGTCGCCAATATATGTCATTCTTAAAAAAGAAGAATATCTGGCGAAAATTAACATCATACTCTCTGACCAAACTAAGTTCCAAAGGGTAACGAAGGACACTACAGCCGAATTAAAAGCAAAGGTCAACAAACTGATCGAAACTGTGAACGCCAAGAAATCCGGACTCCACCTGCCAAAGATCATTGGGGAATATAAACCTAGATATGCGTACGGAAATGTCAAGACGCACAAGCCTGGAAACCCACTTCGACCAATCATTAGCCAGATACCCACACCCACGTACAGACTGGCGAAGCGACTCAACGGCCTGCTGACTCCTTATGTTCCTTGCGCCTTCAGCCTGAAGTCTCCAAAGGAATTTGTTGACTTACTGCGGGGCACACGGGCCACAGGGATAAGAGCCTCGTTGGACGTAGAATCGCTGTTTACCAACGTACCTGTGGACGAGACAATCGGAATGATAGCCGACAGAGTGTATCGTGATCCAGCCTGTACTCCTCTTGACATACCAGAAAATATTCTGAGGAAACTACTCCAAGCTTGTACTAAAGAGGCACCCTTCTTGTGCCCGAATGGGCACATGTATAAGCAAGTAGATGGGGTCGCCATGGGTTCTCCCCTAGGTGTCCTGTTTGCAAACTTCTACATGGGTACCATCGAGCAAAAAGTCTTAGTCGACATGAACTTGAAACCGGCCATATACTGCAGGTATGTTGACGACATTTTTACACAGGTACCTGATGTCAGACATCTGCAGGAGCTGAAAGAGGCATTTGAGCAGAGTTCCGTGCTGCGTTTCACTTACGAGATGGAAAAGGATGGGAAGCTGCCCTTTCTAGATGTAACAGTCATGGAAAAGGGCGGAGGTTTCCACACTGCAGTCTACACTAAAGAAACAAACATAGGAATGTGCCTAAATGCCAACAGCGACTGCCCTGACAGGCACAAGAGGAGTGTTGTTAACGCATATGTCGACCGTGCTCTCAGCCACAGCTCAGAATGGAAGCAAGTCGACGAAGAACTCTGTAGGGAAAGGCAGGTCCTAGTCAATAACGGCTTCTCTAATGGTTTCGTCGAAGACATCATAAGAAGGAAAGTGAAAAGCCATGCAACCTCTGAAGAGACAACTAACACAACACCTATACCCCCTATTAGACTATTTTACAGGAACTTCTTTTCCACAGCTCATAAAACGGAGGAAAGGGTCCTGAAAGATATTGTTAATAGAAACGTTATCCCTACAGACAAAAATCAGAGGATACAACTGACGATTTACTATAAAACCAGAAAAACGGCCAGCCTACTCATGAGAAACTCTCCAGACACAAAACAGAACGCTTTAAAAGAGACTAACGTCGTCTAGCCTTCAAATGCCCACTTGGGGACTGTAAGCTCCAAAAAACCCAGTATATAGGCAAGACAACAACATCTCTTTCTAGGCGTTTAACGATGCATAAGCAACAGGGCTCCATTAAGGAACATATAATCTCTTCCCACAACCAAACCATCGCCAGAGAAATCCTAGTAAACAACACAGAAATCATCGATAGATACAGCGATAGCAGGCGGCTTGACGTTTGCGAGGCACTACACATCAAGAAGTCAACACCAGCAATCAACAGCCAATTATTGCACAACTATATTCTACCCACCTCAAGACTCCGCTCCAATATAGAAGCATCAAGAAATATGGACCAATAGGCTTTCTACAAACACTTCTATTCAATACCCATTGTTTGTGTTCTGTCTTGTGTTGATACTTTTATTACCCTATTAATATCCCCTTTTGTTCTGTCTTGTGTTAATGCCACATCACCCCTCCCACCTCACTCAAATGTAGATATAAAATCGGAGATACGTAAGTTCTATTCAGTTGTGTATTTGTGAACTAAAAGTCTTTGAAAATGTAATAAGTTTTACGAAACGCGCCCGTGTCGCATCAGACTAGAAATAAAAATGAATTTTGGAGAATTGAATTTTGATTTACCTCCAACAGTGAAGCGTAATGTACGAAAGATTGAGAAAATTCGTGTTAGAATTATTAATCTTACTTTTTCGGTCATATTTAATAATATATATATATATATATATATATATATATATATATATATATATATATATATATATATATATATATATATATATATATATATATATATATATATATATATATATATATATATATATATATATATATATATATATATATATTTTATCTCTGAAAATATAAATTGTTTCTAGAAATCCAACGCTATCTAGATCTCTAATGTGAATAAGACTTAAATATAGATGGTATCTGAAACTTTTAAAATATTGAACAATAGGCAGGATATTGATCCAGACCGTTTCTTTAAAAGGTCAGATGTAACACAGACAAAGAACAACAGATTCAAGTTCAACAACCACAATGTAGAATAGTAAACAAGATATGCTTTTTCACTCATAAGGTTACACACCCATGAAACCGTCTAGCAACCGAAGCTGTAAATGCCAAAACACTGATAAATTGTAAGATCCAGTTTAAACAAATATTCAAGACAAATGGGGGGACCTCTTACAAGCCATCGGCTTCTTGTCCTCGTCGAGGCCACTAGAGTGTTAGTGGCCCTCAGGTAAATCAGGTATGGCTTTTACCCAAATGCCAAAGCGTTTTCTTCTTCATTGTTGGTGAAACAATCGATAATGGAATATTTATTTTTTGCCATTTAAAGTTGTGAACGTTTTATGAAGAAAATAACGTTTTCGTTTAACATTTTTCAAACGAGTGCATGTCGGGTATATGATAATATTGGAATGACAACGAATTACACATGTAATATGATCGGACATTTCACATGTCTGCCATATTTGTAGCTTATCTCTCGTAATTATGGGGTCAGCTATACATGCTATAAAGTCCTGAACATCGGGGTGTAATTAGGTCTTGATACTCTTTGTCTAATAAAAAATGTCAACTATATTCACAAATGTAACTTTTTGTAAACAAATTCCAAAATGAGTAAGAGCTTTGTGTTGTGGGGAAATATTTGTGGACGGAGATTTATTTATTCTATTTTTATTTCAATTAATTTATAAATTATGGTTAACTCCTAAATTAAGCAGACTGTATATTTTATCTAAATTATAGAGCAGTGAACTGTATACTTTATCTCCTCACAAATATCTCACAAACTTGAGGGTTAAAAAATTAATACATTAGGCTAGAGAAAAATATGGTAATTAAATCAAATTGTATAATAAATTGTGTTATTTGATTATAATAGATAAATTTAGTTTGTGTTATACTTCAATTAAGAAATTAATGCACAGTTTATGTGTTTTGTGAAGTAGATGTTTGCAATGGTAGTGGCCAGGACGTGTATCAATGGTAGTGACCTGGACGTGTATCAATGGTAGTGACCTGGACGTGTATCAATGGTAGTGGCCAGGACGTGTATCAATGGTAGTGGCCTGGACGTGTATCAATGGTAGTGGCCTGGACGTGTATCAATGGTAGTGACCTGGACGTGTATCAATGGTAGTGGCCAGGACGTGTATCAATGGTAGTGGCCTGGACGTGTATCAATGGTAGTGGCCTGGACGTGTATCAATGGTAGTGGCCAGGACGTGTATCAATGGTAGTGGCCTGGACGTGTATCAATGGTAGTGGCCTGGACGTGTATCAATGATAGTGGCCTGGACGTGTATCAATGGTAGTGACCTGGACGTGTATCAATGGTAGTGGCCAGGACGTGTATCAATGGTAGTGGCATGGACGTGTATCAATGGTAGTGGCCTGGACGTGTATCAATGGTAGTGGCCTGGACGTGTATCAATGGTAGTGGCCAGGACGTGTATCAATGGTAGTGACCTGGACGTGTATCAATGGTAGTGGCCAGGACGTGTATCAATGGTAGTGGCCTGGACGTGTATCAATGGTAGTGGCCTGGACGTGTATCAATGGTAGTGGCCAGGACGTGTATCAATGGTAGTGGCCTGGACGTGTATCAATGGTAGTGGCCTGGACGTGTATCAATGGTAGTGGCCTGGACGTGTATCAATGGTAGTGACCTGGACGTGTATCAATGGTAGTGGCCAGGACGTGTATCAATGGTAGTGGCCTGGACGTGTATCAATGGTAGTGGCCTGGACGTGTATCAATGGTAGTGACCTGGACGTGTATCAATGGTAGTGGCCAGGACGTGTATCAATGGTAGTGGCCTGGACGTGTATCAATGGTAGTGGCCAGGACGTGTATCAATGGTAGTGGCCAGGACGTGTATCAATGGTAGTGGCCTGGACGTGTATCAATGGTAGTGGCCAGGACGTGTATCAATGGTAGTGGCCTGGACGTGTATCAATCACGTAGCAATGGCATCTCTCCTTGCAGCCTAACTGCACTTATATACTATATCAAAAGACGTCGGCCATCTCGTTCCTTGGACCTCAGCCTGCTGACCACTTGCAATGTAAATCCAGTCTGGGATTATAGTATAAAAATTAATAAATAAAATTTACAAGATAAATAAGACAGCAATCTTACACGGTGCGGGCTGAAGGCATTCCTCAAAACCGCACCTAAGCTTAATGATTAATCCCATGTTATTGACGAGATCGAAGTGCAGTTATTTCTGAAGAAGTATCGTTAATGCACGAAAAACTCAGAATGAACACTGTGTTTCGCTGGGCGTAATGAGAGCGTAATGGCGGGAGTACCCACTATCCTCCCTCCCTGGAAGTAGCGTTCGTATGCGCATAATTATTTATTTAATTCCCGGAAAGACTGGATATTAATAATAACGCCCTTTAAGATATTTTAAGTTTCAACTTATTGTTGTTGATTATGCATTAAATAGTCCTCAGACTATACGCAATAATTAATTACTAACATATGTAAATTTATTCAGTTAAACAGTAATGAGCTGCTGACGAGGGAATTTAAAGAACTGTATAATGGTGTCTGACAGATTTTTTTCTTTCAGATGCTTGTTGGATGAAGAATCATTCGCATATCTCTGCTTCACTTCCTATAGTTACCGATCCAGGGTCCATGTACTTTTACACATACTGCCAGTGATGCCCAGGTCACCCAATTTCAAATACGGTACACACTCTGCTACTATTGCAAAGGTTATCCTGCTGCTCAGGTTTGCTCAAGACTTACCTGGACCAGCAGAAATTAAAATCAAGCAGAGATATATATATTTCCAGACAGCATGAGAAGACTGTTGAACATTCCAGTGTATATATCAGTGTACCAAAGGCTAAGTGTTACACAGAAAAGCTTTCAGTCACAGCAAAAGGCAGATTCTTAGTTTCCTCACATCAACATAATTTGAACAAAATCAGTATGGTTTCTTGCGAATATCTCCAGACTCTTGCAGAATCTTCACGTTGAGACCAACTTACCATCACATTTTTAGTAATGTTAAGACTTCTCACGTGGAGCACCATTGAGGGTGGATGTTTCTCTCCAAGATTGGATATTAAGTCAGCGAATTTTTTATACTCTAATTCTTGAACATTATTATCAGCCGTTTAATAGCGTTCTGGACCTAGTTATTGTTTAGCTCACAAGACGGGCCAGGAGATTGAATAGGCCTACTCCATTCTGATTCGATTGATTTCTTATTCACTGATTGTCACTACAAGCTACGACTGGTATCGAATCCAGATCATACCGGACAGTTGTAATTCTTGTAAATTGTCAGTGTCTAATTGACATTCAGATTACTAATATTGATAGGCTGGTATGTGTTATGAACAAGTAGTTAACACTGGTCTATAACTATTATTATTAATACCTAATACATAGTCAGGTCACATTTAGCCATTACTTTTGTTTGTTTATTTTTACTAGTAATTCATACTAAAAATAGTAATACTAGTAATACATACATACTAGTAATACTAGTAATATACTAACATACTAGCAACATAATATAGTATAGTATATTATATTAATATAGTACATAACATAATATAGTAACATGTAATACTACATACATACTAGTAATTCATACTAAATATGTTACGTGGTACACTAGGATAGCTTAACTGTTGTACCATAGATAGAATGTTAATAATTAATGGGTTGATAGAGTGAGTAAAATTGAAGACATTTTGCTGCAATTATAATAAATAATGTATCAGGTTCCTGTTATATTCATGTAACATGTAAGATGGTATTAGTTTCATTTAGGGAGGTGTGTTGAGGTACTTTTGTCGTGAAAGTCCCTAATTTCATTCTCATAGTTTCCTTCCTTGTGCTTCAAACTCACAATGTATCTTGTACTATCCACTTCCCCAAATATTAGTACTAAAGACATATATCTTTACCACTGTAATCACCACTGTCAATTTTTATTGTAGTTATTTGTTTATATATAACCTTGCAACAATGGACCTTTTCCTCTCGCCTGATATGTTAAATTAAGAACCTACCTGAAACGCTAATCATGTTAGAGGCTTTGTAAGAATGTAAAAATACCAGTCTTATGTAATCTCACCAACCGATTGTACCTTCTTGTGAATAAATTATTATTATTATTATTATTATTATTATTATTATTATTATTATTATTATTATTATTATTACTATTATTATTATTATTAAGTTGCCATGACTCCGTGGGAGTACGCAACTGCTGTAAACAAGGACTCGACGCGTCTGCAGGCATGGCTCTGAATGATGCTATTTTCTGTGTTGCTAACCTTGTTTTTGCAGCTGTGTCAAAGAAAGGTTGTTGTGGAGTGTTAAATTTTTCAATAATTATTAGATGCACAAAAATAAAGGAATATTGAGTTAATGACTTCACATTCTCTCTAGACAGCATTTAGGCACAATTAAGATTAGCTTTAGACTACACAATGAAGCATCCATAAGCCACTTTATTATTACTGCTGGTAACATTATCTAGATTGAACTCGGTAACATGACAAGCATTAACCTACGTGTGCAAATATTTCATCACAAATGTCTGAGCCTGTTTAATACCCACTATCCAATGATAACAAAAAACTCACAACCAATAGGATAAATTAACAACCCATTGTTTACTTAAGTCATACTTAAATGTATCAACAAAAACATATGAATATAAGAAGAATTATAGATTATGAGTCACTTGGAAAGAGGTACCTAGGAGGTACTCCTCATTTCTATCTACCATAATTAGGAAAGCCAAAACAATCGTTGAAAATACATATAATAAAATACAGGGAAACATGAAGAAACCCGGGAACACAATTTCCCAGATATTAAGTTCAAAGTAGAACTTTAATAAGAAACAAATATTCCTTGCCAGTGACGATGGAGTACCATCACTGACACTGTTATTAAATTAATAGTTTCTTCTCACCCATTGGCATATCCCGTGCAAATGAAGTCCCAGCATCCCTAACTAATGCTAATGACGTTCTTACAGGCAGCGATCCTGAGTCTCTGTACTTAACTCCAGCTAATTCCTCAGATGTTAATGAAATAATCCTCTCACTTGCAACTAATTCAACTACTCTTGCTTAGATACCAAACCTAATTTACAAAAAACTCAAGGTTATTACCTCCGGTCATAGCATTGCTCAACAACAAATCACTTGGACTTTTCTCCGATAAGACTCTTCTCTGAAAATTTAAAAAATATACTGGAGTAATTCCATTCCATAGAAGTGTTGATCTCACTAAAATAAAAAGTTTGAAACCCGCATCAATCCATTCCACCTTGTCTAAAATCTTTGGAAAGCTAATGAACATGCAGCCCTACTCTATGTAGCTAAACATAATATATTTAGCTCCTGCCAATATTACTTCAGATCCCCGAAAAGCATCACTGATGCACTAATTAGTGTGCAAGAGTTGATACACACAGTTCTTGACAAAAATAAGTACCCTGATGGTTTATCTGTTAACCGACATAAGGCCTTTCGCACCATTAACTACACTAAGCTTCTTAAATTCCTTTCAATACTTGCAAGCACACTTCAGTGCAGGCTTCGGTAATTCTCTATATACGGCGCTACTTTTTCCACCCTATCATTTAACATTGATGTTCCACTGGGTAGTATACTTGGTTCATTCCCCCCTTTCTCATTTACATCAATAATTCCAAATGCCACTCAACACGTGAAGCCAGTTTGATTTGCTGATGATACAACCTTTATTTTTTCCAGTCCTAACCCTTTTATTCTAAATGAGACAGTAAGCACAAAACTAAAAAAAAAAAAAATCCATCTTTGGTTAACTGCTAACAAAGTGACCCTTAACATTGATAAAACCTATATTTTGTTTGGTAATAATTTCACTGATCATGCAGATGAGAAGTCACAATAACGTGGCTGAAAAATGTTGACCAAACCACACACTAGAAAGTGAAGAGACGATGACGTTTCGGTCCGTCCTGCACGATTATCAAGTCGATTGTCCTTAGAGGAAGAAGGCAATGACAATAAATAGGCAAGAGAGAGAGGTTATCTTGAGATGATTTCGGGTCTTTTAGTGTCCCCGCGGCCCGGTTCTCGACCAGGCCTCCACCCTCAGGAAGCAGCCCGTGACAGCTGACTAACACCCAGGTACCTATTTTACTTCTAGGTAACAGGGGCATATTGTGAAAGAAACTCTGCCCATTGTTTCTCGCCGGCGTTTGGGATCGAACCCAGGACCACAGGATCACAAGTCCAGCGTGATCTGCCGCTCTGCCGACCGGCTCCCAGGGTGAGGTGAGGAGAAGGAAATCTTAGAGGAAGAAAAAGCATGGCATCAGGAACGAAAGGTAAGGTGTAATAAAGGGGGTAAAAAAGAATTAGAAAGGGATCGTAAGAGAAAAGAAGGGAAAGAAAAAGAAGAAAGCTAAAAGGAAGGGGTAGGCTTATGTTAGGTCACGTTTGTTAGAAAGTTTAGAACATTTGAGTATATACTGTGACAGAGAAGAGTCAACAGCAACAAAGCCAGGATTCAGGTTCGTGTTGGGTGTGTTTTGTCTCAGACCTGATTCGACAAGACGGTATCTGTGAGGCAGGAAAGGTTATTTTGGAGGAAGACTAATCAATATGATGATTAGAATACCTAGCATGACAGAAGAGAGCATTGTTTGTGTGTGCAGATTTATCACTTCTTTTGTGTTCCTTAATTAAGTCTGTCATTCAGTGTACGGCTAGTTTCGCCAAAGTATTAGAGAGGACAAGACGACCAGGAAATACAGTAGACACCAGCACCATTAGAAGCAGGAGCAGTGTGAACTAGATTGCTACGAAGAATGTCAGTTTGTCGAAAGGCGAGCTTTATGTCAAGAGGGCGAAGAGTATTAATAAAGGTTTTTAGTTCAGATATGAAGGAAAGGCAGAGCACAGTGCTACTAGTGTTGGAAGCAGGTTTAGGATAAAAGAAATTACGTTTAGCTTGAGAATAGGCACAGTTGATAAAATATAAAGGATAACCAAGGCGAGAGAATGATTTGTAGATAAAAGAAATTTGAGAATCAAGAAACCGAGGGTCAATGATGCGTAGAGTAACGAGGAAGAGAGAGACGAGGACACTTTTCTTAACAGAAGGAGGATGGTAGGAAAAGAAGTGAATGTACATGCCACTATGAATGGGTTTGCGATAGACAGAGAAAGAGAACCCAGACACAGAGCTGTGAACGTCAAGAAAATGAAGGAGGGAATTAGAAACCCATTCAACTTTGAAATGGATGGAAGGAGCCAGATTGTTAAGAGAGGAGAAGATTGGCTGGAAAAGACTAAGGTCATGAGGCCATAAAGCAAAAATGTCATCGCATAGCAAAGCCAGGGAGTGGGACGATTATCAATAGAAGGAAAACAAACAGTTTCGAAGTATTCCATGTAGAAATTGGCAAGAACAGGGGAAAGACGCCAGTGGGGAGCGGGAGAGGAAGAAGGCCCTCAGTCGCATTCTGTCTAAGGAAAGAGAGAGCGTCATCGAGGGGAACATTAGTAAACTGAGAGTCGACATCAAGACTAAGAATCTTACAGGAGGGCTGCAGGCGCATTGTTACTATGAAGTCCTGAGAGTGACGAAGTTGGGCAGGGGAAAAAGTGCCAAGATAAGCCGTCAGTGTTTTAGCTAGCCACGAAGCAAGAAGAGTATAACCGACAGAGCACCTTGATGAAATGATAGGACAAAGAGGAACACTAGGTTTTTGAGTCTTAGGTAGACCATAGAAATAAGGAAAAGAAGGGCAGATGACACGGAAACGTTTAATGAGATCGAAGTCAGGAGGACAAAGACTCGAGAGCTGTTTTAGTTTGCGGTTGAAGGAATTTTCAAGGCGATCCAAAGGGTTAGAGGTCAGAGGGGCATATGTGCGGGAGTCAGAGAGCAAGACATTTGCTTTCTGGAGGTAGTCCTCACGGTCCCCCAGGCGCGTTTTTATATACCTACTATATATATATATACCTCACTTATGACAGGAAAAAACATGCTTTAAAAAAAAAAAACAGGGTTATCTGTTGGACGTAAGAGCAACACACGCTGTAATCTCCGAAAGTTCTTCACCGATTGCTTTGAAATTTTGACATAACGTTCCATTTGAATACACGAATGTTTTTATATACCTTCCATATCGATGCCACACCTGTGACAGGTAAAAACTTACTTTTTTTTAAAAACAGTGCCATCTGTTGCATGCACAAGCAACACACGCTAGAGTAAATGTGCTACGATTCTATTTCAATTTTTCTGATTGCATTGATAAATTGAATTTTCATAGATTGATTTATGTTCATTTTGATTTAATTATTTTGCGTGATATTGCATTGGAATATAGCTGTGTTGTTTACCATACCATTCATTTTGTAAGTATAGATGCCACACCTATGACAGGTAAAACATTCTTTTTTATGAAACATTGCCATCTGTTGCAAGTAAGAACAACACATGCTATACAAAATATATTACGATTTCATTTGAATGTTTCCACTTGCAGTGACAAATTGAATTTTTATAGATTTCGATTTATTTTCATTATGATTTAATTATTTTGTTACATTGCGTTGGAAATGAGCTGTGTTTACCATACCGTTTATTACCATACAGTTTATGCCATACCATTTATTTCGTGAGTGTATGTATAGATGCCACACCTGTGACAGGTCAAAATATGTTTTTTTTTTTAAACAGTGTCATCTGTTGTACATAAGAGAAACACACACTAAATATGTTACGATTAAATTTCAATGTTTCAGATTTCATTGATAATTTGAATTTTCCTATATTTTGATTTATTTTCATTTTGATTTAATTATTTTGTGTGACATTGAGTTGGAATTGAGCTGCTTTCATGAGTATAGTTTATTTTCTTTTATTTTTTATTGTTTTTAATTTCATTTTATTTTCATTTTTCATTTTCATATACACTACCACTGTTTTCCTTATATTTCAGTGATGGGAACATCAGATCATTTAATGTTCCCAATTTTCTGATGGAAACATCAGATCATTTGGGAATGCATCAAACGAGGGAGTGGAAAATGGTGTGGAGGACGAGGGGACGGAAGTTGGAGATGGTAAAGAGGATGAGGGGAAAGGGGAAGGGGTAATGGTGGGGAGGACGAAGGGACGAGGGAGTTGGCCACGGTGGGTACGAGGGGACAGGGCAATGGAGAATGATGGGGAGGACGAGGGGACGGGGGAAGTGAGTGATGGTGGGGAGGACGAGGGTAAGGTGGAGTGGGGAATAGTTAGGAGGACGAGAGGACGCTGGAGTGGGGGGATGGTGGGAAGGACAAAGGGATGGGGGAGGGGGGGAATGTTGGGGAGGACGAGGGAATGGGGGAAAGGGGGGAATGTTGGGGAGGACGAGGGGATGGGGGAAGTGAGTGATGGTGGGGAGGACGAGGGTAAGGTGGAGTGGGGAATAGTTAGGAGGACGAGAGGACGCTGGAGTGGGGGGATGGTGGGAAGGACAAAGGGATGGGGGAAGGGGGGGAATGTTGGCGAGGACGAGGGGATGGGGGAGGGGGAATGGTGGGGAAGACTAGGAGATAGGGGAATGTTGCTGTGGCTGGGTACAGCTAGTATTTAATAAAATATTCCTTAAAATTCGTTCGTTCCTCATATTCAAGAAGATTGCATATTTGTTGAGAGCATTTTTGATGATCTGTATTGACCCATTGAGCAGTGTTGTGTGGTGAGCGTGACAGTAATCGGCCCAAGACTAAGACGAAAATATTAACAAATCATTTTGTAGTACCCAAATTTACTCAATATTCCAAGATGGTGAATAAAATATGATTTATATCCAATGGCACACAAATGATGATTTGCAAAAACGTAATTATTCCTAGTTAAATGAACATGGACAAGTTTTAGTTTTATAAGTCCAATGAATTTATTTAGTTTTTGTTTAACAGAGTTTTCAATGTATGGGATTAATTATAAAATACATTACTTGAATGTAATGCCTCATACCATTTTGTGTACGAATAGTAGATTTGACTAAAACTTCTTTTCAAATTCGACTGCTTGAATGTTTGATCAGCCACATGATTTTCAGTAAGTCTGTCGAAAGGCGAGCTTTATGTCAAGAAAATCACACTACCACCACCACATACTACCACCAACACCATGCACTACCACCACCACACACTACCACCACCACCACCCCCACACACTACCACCACAACCACACACTATCACCACCACCACATACTACCACTACCACCACCCCCATACTACTACCACCACACACTACCACTACCACCACCCCATACTACCACCAACACAAACTACCACTACCACCAACACAAACTACCACTACCACCACACACTACCGCTACACACTACCAATACCACCACACACTACCACTACACACTACCAATACCACCACCACGCACTACCACCCCCCACCACCATCACCCCCACACACTACCACCACACACCACCACACACTACCACCACCACGACACACTACCACCCTAACCACACACACTACTACTACCACCACAAACTACCACCACACACTACCAGCAACACACACTACAACCACCACCAGTGGTTGTGTGTCACTATGTGTGTCACTACTGACACACATAGTACATAGTGCGTCACATCACTATGCAGTTTCTGCTTCCTCTGAGGTACAGTGTGATGTACCTAATAGACATCAGAGACGGAAAATGAATATTCCATATGGTTTGCATAGCCACTTTATTAATTGTATTTCAAAATGGTATCAAGATTACACAATAACGAATGTACAAGCCTTCTCCAGAGATCTCGTTGATACAATTACTTCCTACTACGACACATTTTCTTTTATTTATATTTTTACATGCAAGCATGCGTATAAATACAATACAACGAGAAGAAAACAAACATAACAAAACACAAATTACAGAATCTCAAAAGCACAAAAGTACAAAATAACAAATACACAAAGTAAGTAAGTAATTATCAAAAGAAGGCACCAAACCGGGAAGGCTATGTAGCACCATCAAATACGCAAAATAATCAGAGGGCGCTAAATATCACCAAGGATGCCAATACGAGAACAAAAACGCATAAGGCGAACGATATCAAAAGTATCCGAGTCACCAAGAATTCTATCGAGGGACAGGTGACCGCGAGGGGCGGTCGGAAAGCAAGACACACGCTCGTCCTGGAAGTCAGGACATTCAAGAAGGACATGCACGACCGTAAGAGGGACAATGCAACTAGGACAATAAGGGGCAGGGCGGCACTCCATCAAGTGACCATGGGTTAAGCGAGTATGGCCAATACGCAACCTCGCCAGAGCTGTTTCCCACCTCCGGTTACGGTGGAAGGAGGACGGCCACGAGGAAACACAACATTTAAGAGTACGTAGCTTGTTACCAGTAACAGACAACCGAGAAGCCTGCCAACGGGTAAGGACTGAGGAATGGATAACCGGGTAAAAGTCGGAATACGGAATGCCTTTACGAGAGATGGGACAAGAGCGGACAGCTTCCTTGGCGGCAGCATACGCACGCTCATTTAATGACACACCAATATGGCTGGGAACCCAACAAAACTCAACCGACTTAAATTTACTGTGAACGAGAAACAGCCAATGCTGGATCTCGACAACTACTGGATGAACCGGATTAAAGGACCCGAGAGCCATGAGGGCACTACGAGAGTCGACAACAACTACAAAGGAAGACTGACAACGAGAAAGCAGGAGACGAAGAGCATAGAGAATAGCATAAAGTTCCGCTGTAAAGATGCTAGTCTCCGGAGGCAAGCGACACATATAAGTGCGATCACGAAAAACAACAGAGTAGCCAACACCGTCCGCTGACTTAGACCCATCGGTGAAGACAGAAACGGAGCGGGAGTGAGAAGAAAAGTGCTCGAGGAAAAGGCGTTTTAGAACCATAGGAGGGGTAAAAGCTTTAGTGATACGGGTCAAGGATGTACAAAACCGCGGAAGAGGGACCCTCCACGGGGGCAAAGAAGGAACAACACGAAGAGAAACATCAGAAATACGAACGGAAAGAGAATCCTGTAGACGAGATAACCGGACAGAAAGAGGGAGGTGGTGAAGAGGAACAGGAACAGCAGGAGGGTTAAAAGTTAAAGCACGACAGAGGCGAGAGGAAGGATGTTGCAAGGACCGTGCAAGATAGCGAAGACAGTAGCGATCACGGCGGTCCTGGAGAGACAGGAAGCCAGTGTCAACATACAAGCTTAGGATGGGAGTCGAACCAGAACCAGAACTGAGGCGCAACCCAGTATGGTGCAAAGCATCAAGACGGCGAAGAGTAGAAGGAGAAGCAGACGAGTAAGCAGGGCAACCATAATCGAGCTTAGACAGGACGAGAGAGGAATGTAAAGCAAGGAGAGTGGGCCTATCTGCCCCCCAAGAAGTATGGGACAAGACCCGAAGGAGGGTAAGGGCCTTAGAGCACTCAACACGGAGGTAAGAGATATGGGGAGACCAAGACAAACGAGTGTCAAGGAATAACCCCAAAAGCTCGCAGAATCTTTGTATTCAAGGGGATGACCATAAAGTGACAAAGAGGGACGAAGAACAACCCGTTTCCGCGTAAAAGTCATGGCACAAGTCTTAGAAGTAGAGAACTTGAAGCCATGATCTGTGGCCCAAGACGACACGGCATCAATTGCAAGTTGAAGCCGGCGTTGAAGGAGAGGCGAATCATCACCCTGAGAACAAAGGGTAAGATCATCGACATAGAGAGCGGAGAAGACACCAGAAGGAAGAGAGGAAAGAAGACCATTGAGGGCAACCAGAAAAAGAGTAGTGCTCAGAACACTACCCTGGGGCACACCTTCGTATTGCTATAAAGAGGCAGAGAGAGCGGTACCAAGGCGCACCCGAAAGGAACGACGAGAGAGGAAGCTGCGGAGAAAGAGAGGGAGATGACCACGAAGGCCAAAAGAATGAAGTTGAGATAGGATATGATAACGCCAAGTGGTGTCGTAAGCCTTTTCCAGGTCAAAAAAGACGGCAACAACGGAGGTCTTCGCAGCAAAAGCAGTACGAATATAGACCTACAAGTTCACCAGGACATCTGTCGTGCTACGGCACTTGCGGAAACCAAATTGAGAAGGGGAGAGGAGGTGATGGTGTTCCAGGAACCACATCAGGCGAACGTTAACCATACGTTCAAAGAGTTTGCAGACACAACTTGTGAGAGCAATAGGGCGAAAGTCCTTAGGGGAAGTACCCAGAGACCCCGGTTTGCGAACAGGGAGGACAACGGCATCGAGCCAGTCCTCAGGGACTGACGACGACTCCCAGATCCGATTATACAGACTCAGTAAATACTGAGACGTGCTCGGAGGGAGATGGCGAAGCATCTCATAATGAATACCATCGGAGCCCGCCGCCGTAGAACCGCAGAGGGCCAGGGCAGAACGAAGTTCAGAGAGAGAGAAGGGATCATTATAGGGAAGCTGAAGATGGGTGCAGAAATCTAAAGGACGAGACTCAAGGACAGGTTTACGAAGAAGGAAAGATTGGGGAATATGAAGACCAGAGCTAACAGAAGAAAAGTGGGATCCCAGTTCGGAAGCGACCTGCAACGGGTCCGCCACAAGACTATCATGGAGGTGAAGGACCGGTGAAACATCGGGAACGAACTTACCCGCTATCTTGCGGATACGCTTCCAGATCTGGGCCAGAGGGGTTTCGGACGTAATTGTTGAGACATAAGATGCCCAACATTCACGTTTAGCCGTACGGATGGCCCTACGGGCCACCGCACTCGCTTTCCGAAAGAAAAGAAAAGAATCGGTCGTCTGCCTACGGCGGTGCCTCTTCCAGGCTGCACGCTTACAGCGGACAGCCCGAGCACAGTCCGCATTCCACCAGGGAACGCACTTCCGCGGACACCGAGAGAAAGAGCGAGGAACAGAGCGGAGGGCAGCGTTGAAGACAGTGTCATGAAAAAGGAGGAGAGCGCGAGAGAGAGGCAGAAGGGAGAGGTCAGAGAGAGCAGCACTGAGGGTAAATAGGGTCCAGTCTGCCTTAGCAAACTGCCACCTAGGGAAAGAGAGGGAAGGGCGAAAAGAGAAAAAGGAAACAAGGATGGGGAAATGATCACTTCCATGGAGGTCATCAAGAACCTGCCACGTGAAATCTAAGTAAAGAGAAGAATAGCAGAGAGAAAGATCAAGACAAGAAAGGGTGCGAGTCCGAGAGTCCAA
This sequence comes from Procambarus clarkii, assembly GCF_040958095.1. NCBI lineage: Eukaryota > Metazoa > Arthropoda > Malacostraca > Decapoda > Cambaridae > Procambarus > Procambarus clarkii. The sequence continues at coordinate 23,124,136 of NC_091232.1, forward strand.
ATGAGTGGGCTTACCAGAATTCAGAAGAGACCGGGAAGAAGAGAGGAGAAACGGCTCAAAGAGGCGACCCCGGGTATTCTTCAGAACGTCACCCCAAAGGGAATGACGACAATTGAAGTCACCCAGCAGGAACACAGGCTCCGGCAAGGAGTCTAGGAGGTGTTTCAAATCAGGAAGAGAGAGCGGGACACTCGGGGGGAGATAAATGGAACAAACTGTGTACCATTTCCCCACAAAGATACGAGCAGCAGAACAATGGAGAGGCGAAGGAAAAAGTAAAGGAACAAAGGGAACATCAGCACGAATCAAGAGAGCAGAAGAATTAGAAGCCCCAGCAATGGCTGGGGGGAGGGGGAGAGAAATGAATAGCCACGAAAACGACCAGGACGAGCACCAAGCATTGGCTCCTGGAGACAGACACAAAGGGGCGAAAACCGCGTAATCAGAAGTTGGAGTTCGAGGAAATTGGCGTAATAACCTCGAACGTTCCATTGAAGAATGGACAACGACGAGAAGAGAAAGGACAAAACCAGAGAACAAGGAAGAAACCAAGGCGAAAGAGCAACAGAGCACGTTAAAGAATATCAGGGTCAGGATCAGGGTCAGCAAAGTCAGGGTTAGGGGCCATGGGTAAACTGAGCAAAGACGGAGGGAAGAAAACGGGAGAACAGATCAGAGGTGGGCGGGCGGGGTCTGGAGGAGGAGGAGGAGGAGGAAGAGGAGGAGACAACGGAGAGGAGTAGTCAAGGACAGCAGCAGGAAGAGGGGGAGTAGAAAGAGGGGAGCGCACCCCAGCAAGAGCAGCAACCGAAAGGGAAGCAGGGGCCAAAGAAACCTCCATAGCAGGAACAGGGGGCGCAATCACTGAAACGGGAGGGGAAGGAGCAACAGAACCAGACGTAGGAGCAGAGGAAGAAAGCGAAGCCTTCTTACCCGCCGGGGAAGAGGAAGGAGAGGAGCCAGGCTTACGCTTCTGACTTAAAGAGACCGGTGTCCCAGCAACTACGTACCGGGCAACGGATTTGTTACGAACCCGGATCCAGCGTCAGAGCAAGGAGCAGTAACAACTACGCCATCTGTGGGTTAGCTCCCGAAACCCCCGCCAAACGAACGACGACACCGGATGAGGACGGCGAATATCGGCCACAAGGGCCAGTTTCCAGTCCTGTGCAGCCCACAACACAGCCACTCCTGACCTCTGGTGAGGTGGTGCTCCGACGACAGCGCCATCTATGGAGTGGATATGTCGGGCGTTTGTATCTGAGCCTGTAAGTGTGGTGTATTAGTGTCCCAGTTATTGATGACGTGTCTGCTTACAGAGTCGACCTGGGACTACTGTGATGGGAGTCGAGTCAGTCTACCCGAGGCAGCCAGTCTCCATACTGTGAAGTTTGCTGCAGCTGTTGTGACGTCGTCCCCCCCGGAAGAACACTGTGGTGTGTTAGCCTGCCATTGGAGTGGCAGTGAAAGGATTTACCCGGGACCGACTGTTGGAGACGATCATCCACTGGGGTATTGAGGACAGGAGGGTGATTGGTGATATCACACGAGACTCCTGTCTAGGGCGTACCCCTTATATCGTTCGTGGAGTGGCCGTACCAGCCTTGGTGGCTCAGTACCTGCCAGCAGACCAGCTGGACGTGTGGTTGACGGCCTCCACGACGGTGCCCCCAGTGGACCTGCGTTTTGGCTGACCTGTGGCCCGGGTAGGCTCGGCATTCTCAGAGGACACGTCGTGAGGCCACGAAGAAGGCACCGAGAGTTATGGCACCAGCGTCTTCAGTAGAAGACATCGATTGAGGATTAATCCCCTTGTAAAGTGTTAATACCCCTCCCCCTTGTGCACTCTTTTATTTTATATATTTAAACGGTGACGGTAATTATAATAGAAAGTTCTTAGCTTTCTTTCCCTACTACCTTTAAGTTACTTGCGTCACGGATCTCATCCCTTGATAGCCACTACTGGCTCGGGAACGGATACATATATCTTCCTCTAACAACATCAGCGTAAGGACCCCGTTGCGTCCCGAGAGGGCCGTAACAGGATTCCAGTGTCTCAACAGGAGAAGCCGAACGAGAGCACACACGACGGCCGCTAGGAGAGCGATGGACATCCGCCCGCACCGACAGGCGGTGGGGAGAGCTGATAGATGGAGGAAGAGGATGGGAAGGAGGATCGGAGGGGGACGAGGAAGAAGACACAGGAGACACGACAGACCGGGTAGAAGGAAGGGGAACCCCGGACAGAGGACCAGGAGGAGGATCCTTCGGGAGAGAACCCAAAGGAACAGAGGAGGGGGCAGTGGGCGCATCAGGGTCCAAGGCCCGGAAACGGTTGAGAGTCTGAGGAAGGCGGGAAGGACGAGGAGAGGAAGAGCGCAACACGCGAGCATAAGAGATATTATCATAAGGCGGGAGCCGGCGAACCTGGCGTCTCGCCTCAGGAAAAGATAAACGCTCTCGGTGCTTCAAGTTGAGAACGGCTGCCTCAAGCTTGTAATGGACACACGCACGGGAGAAGGCAGGATGGGCCTCACCGCAGTTGAGGCAACGAGCCTGGGGAGAAGTGCACTCCGACTTAGAGTGACCTTCGCCACCACACAAAGGACAGAGAGAGACAGTCCCGGAGCAGTGGAGGGCACCATGCCCAACCCTCCAGCACTTGTTGCAGAGCTGAGGAGAAGGAATGTACTCCTGGACAGAGCACCTGGCACCAGCAAGAATGACAGAGGGTGGAAGGGTCCTACCATCAAAGGTAATCTTCACAACCCGGAGGGGTTGACGGCGACTACCACGAGGGGGACGAGTAAACGTGTCCCCCTGGAGAATAGAATGGCCTTGGGCAGCAAGGATATGTCGAATATCGTCGTGGCAGTCGCGCAGGTCCCGAACACCGGTCGCAACATGTGGCGGGAGCAAAATAGTGCCAACACTGGCATTCAACTGAGCGTTCTTCGAGTCCCGAACAGGGGTCTCGCCAAGGCAGGATAAGGCAGCCAAGCGGGAAGCAGCATCCTGAGAAGGAGCAGCAACGACACGTGTACCGAGACGAGTGGGGTTGAAAGTAATGGAGGCATCCACGGAATCAACGAGATGTCGATGGAGGGAGAAATCGTCAGGAGGCGCAGAATCAAGAGGGAGGAGATCAAAATATTTGGCCAACGAAGCGGGACCAAACAAGGCTTGATAGGTAGCAGAACTGGAAGGAATCGAGCGAGGGCGGCCGTGACGAGGACGGCGGTGAGAACCCCCAGAGAGAGAGGGGTTAAAAGGCGCAGTAGTTACAACTAGAGAAGGAGCCGCGCCAGGGGACGAGGTAGTCACCACTGGGGGCCTGGGGCTCGACCCAACCACAGAGGAGGGAGGGGAGCCAGGGGAAGGAGTCAGAGAGGCCAAAGGAGGAGCAAGGTCGGGGCCCAATGCAGCGGAGGCTACAGAGCCCGGTCTTCCAATACGGACCGACTCGGGGGCTTGGTCGCCCACCCCACGAGCCTGAGAAGGTACACCAGAAGCAGCCGAAACAGGGGTTAACATCATGACGAAAAGAAGAATTCATTCACGAATGTGCCCCCACACCCACCATGGAGCCACAATTAGAGGCAGGACACCCAACAAGAAGCTATCGCCGATCTTGCCGGGCCTCCTAGGGGTGCGTCGTGAGTATACGCCCCACAAACGCCACCTTAAGAAACCGACAGTCCGTCGAGATCGGGTTCAGTGACGAAAGGGGGATTGGCAATAAAAGGTTCCCCTCGCTCTCGACGTCGGGTACTACAGTTCTACGGGTGCAAGAGTATGCCTCCTCAAGCACCCGGGCGTCAAAATAGAAGTCCAAGGGAAGAACCAGAACGAGCAAAAGGTCGGCAGGAAACGGCAAGCAGATAGGAGAAGAGGGGGGGAGAAAAACGAAACAGAAGGAAAAGGAAAAGATGCCCAGCAGAATTGGAGAGGACGGCAGCAGGAGCACAAGGCTAGAAACGGACAGAGGACTGTCCCAAGGAGCATCACACTCCGGCAGCCGTCCACTAAGCCCCCACACGGCGACAACGAGCTGAGCGGGGAGGGGGACAAATACACAAAACACCGGCCAGAAGGGCCGACAACAAAAACACAAGCACAAAGCAAAACACAAGTTTATATGACACGCAAGCATGCATATATATACAATAAACCGAGAACAAAACAAACATAAGTGCGGGCTAGGTATCCTAACTCTCTTTGTTACACTTTTTAAATTAAATTGTAATTTAATTTTTACTAGTCATTTATTTGACTTAATTAATTGAGTGCATTGATATTTCTTTAGTTCTTATTAATTATAGGATCATAACTAAACTATTTATAGTTAATAATCATTAGCTTAAATTTGCCTATGTTTATTATTCAACTTTTTTCTTTGATTTCATTTATTACCTAGGTTGCTTAGCCTCGCCATACTCCCTTACTCCATTGTACCCCTGGCTTTGCCTGTGTCTCAAAATGCAAATTATTACTTACAGTGTACCTGAGAGTACTTGTAAGCAATCTACCTCATTTTTCTTTTTTTGTTAATTTTGTGTTTGTTTTGTATAGTATTGTTTATATATTTTTCCCCCTTTTATATCAAAATTTTATTTTGTAATTGCCATTCTTGCCTTGTTTACCTACAACCAGCCTTTTTATGCAGACTAGTATAGATCCAGAACTAAACCTCTTATCCACTATCTATGACAATCATCACTTTAATGATCAAAATTGCAGATATTTTACAGCACATGATGTAAACAATGTATTAACTCATAATCACAATATCTCTGTAATTAACTTGAACGTTAGATCTCTAAGTAAACACTTCGATGATGTTAGTGCCTTGATGGAAACTATTGACAACAAATTATCTTTTATTATACTTACTGAAACGTGGTTAAAAGAGGATACTACTCAACTCTTTAACATGCCAAACTACTCAGCAATTCACAACTGTCGTCAACTTCAGAGAGGTGGCGGTACTGCTCTTTACTACCACCAAGAACTAACATGCTTAAAAGTAATTAGACCTAGAGACTACTGTGGGGAGTATATCTTCGCCAGTTTCAGAGTCAAGGGTGCCGAGTCTGTCTTGTCTGTGGGTGCAGTCTATAGAAGTCCTAACACTGATGTGTCCGAATTCAACTCAAACCTTAGAAATCTAATACTAGATAACAGACTGAACAAAAACCACCTAAATATCGCAGGGGACTTTAATATTGACCTCTGCGAGCCTGAAAACCCTACTGCTGCCAGCTTCCTCAACTGTATGAATTCCTGCTTCCTTATACCCTTAATCACTAGACCTATGAGAATCACTGATAGTACTGCCACGACTCTAGATCACATCTGGACCAACAAAACCTCTCCGCTTACTTCAGGTATAATCATCGATAGCACTACAGACCATTACCCCAGATTTCTCTTAACTAACATTAACAAACCACCTCTAGAGACAAGGGAGTTAAGCTTTAGGCTGCACAATGAAACTGCTATAGGCAATTTTATAGCTGCTGCTGCTAATGTCAACTGGGAGTCCGAGTTAAGTAACATAGGGGACATCAACCTAGCAGTACAATCTTTTCTTCAAAAAATTCTCAGCCTTTATAACACCCACAGTTCTATGCTAACGAAACAAGTCACAACCAAAAGGCTAAACAATCCTTGGCTTACAAAGGGAATACTTAAATCCATTAATAAAAAAAACATGACCTTGAGAAGAAGTATAGGTTAGGAACCGTCTCCAAAGAATTTTCAAAGAGTTACTCATTATTGCTATCTAAAATAATTAGAAGAGCCAAAACTAAATACTACAAAGATAAATTTACCCAAACAAAGAGCAACATTAAAAAAACATGGAGCACAATTTCACAAATATTGGGATCAAAGAAGATTTTAAATAACAAACCAATACTCCTGTCCAATAACGATGGTCAGCTCACAGCCTCTGATACTGCTATTGAGTTCAATAGGTTCTTCTCTTCCATTGGGTCATCCCTTGCAAATGATATTCCATCATCCAGTACTGATGTTCAGGAATATCTTACAAGTAACTATCCACAGTCGTGTACCTAAAACCTACAAATTCCATTGATGTTAATGAGATAATCCTTTCCCTTAAAACCAAGTCTAGTGCCCTTGAAGAGATACCAACTTTAATTTACATAAAAGCCTCCAGATCTTTAGCCCTTGCTATTGCATTGCTCTTCAACAAGTCACTTGAACTCCAAACCTTTTCAGATATTCTAAAAAAGCAAGAGTAACCCCTGTCCACAAATGTGGTGATCTCACTGATGTTAACAACTACAGACCTATATCAATCCTGCCTAACTTGTCAAAAATATTTGAAAAACTAATCTACAAGCAGCTTTACTCCTATCTAGCCAAACACAATATACTTAGCTCTTGTCAATATGGCTTCAGACCCAAAAAAGCACTAACGATGCACTTATTAGTATGATTAACTTGATTCATGCAGCTCTTGATAAAAGTTAGTTCCCTGTTGGGTTATTTGTGGACCTGCATAAGGCTTTTGACACTCAACTACCAAAACCTTATTCTTAAATTACATCATTATGGAGTCAGAGGTTACTCCCTGCAATACCTCAAATCTCACCTTACTGAAAGGCTCCAGTATGTTTCTGTATATAATTCAATTTCTCCCACCCTACCCATCAACATTGGTGTTCCTCAGGGCAGCATACTTGGCCCTCTCCTCTTTCTTATCTACATTAATGACCTTCCAAATGCCTCCCAACACCTCAAACCAATTCTATATGCTGACGACACAACTTTCATTTACTCCAGTCCTGACCCCTTGCTTTAAATGTCACAGTGAATACTGAGCTAAATAAAGTCAATCTTTGGCTAACTGCCAACAAACTCACCCTCAACATTGACAAAACTTTCTATATTCTGTTTGGCAATATATCCTTTAATCAAATAAATCTCAGGATAAACAATACCCAAATTTGTAACAAAATAGATGGTAAATTCCTTGGAGTTCTCATTGACCACAAGCTGAATTTCCAAGGACACATTCTAAATATATCAAAAAAAGTTTCAAAAACTGTTGGCATTCTTTTTTAAGATCAGATATTATGTATCTCGCCTTGCCCTGGTGACGCTCTATTACTCCCTCATCTATCCATATCTCAACTATGGTATTTGTGCTTGGGTTTCTACTACCCAAAATCATTTACGTCCTCTAATTACTGAACACAAAGCTGCTATTAGGACAATATCCAACTCTGGCTCCAGACATCACTCGGTACCCCTACTCAAATCTTTGAATATGTTAGATATTAAGTCACTGCACATCCTCTCATGTGTATTATTTATATATATGTATATATATATATATATATATACATATATATATATATATATATATATATATATATATGTATATATATATATATATATATATATATATATATATATATATATATATATATATATATATATATATATATATATATATGGTCTACACAGGGAGAGTGTATATTAGTATAATCCCCAGCTGAGATCAGAGAGGCCGCGAGTCATCATTATTACTCCGCCTAGTAAAGTAGTGCCTTCTCAGCTGGAGATCATCAGAAATAATGTGAACTGGAATAGCTTAACTATGTAAGTGAAAAATGGACTCTATAAAAAAGTATGCATGGGGAATATAGTAAATAAAATCATTAATGTGTTTGATAGCATATGTAAAGACTAGAGTATTAAGGGGCGATGAGGCAAGAAAGGTGGACGCCATCTTCACTGAAGGGGGAGGTGTATCGCTGCCGACCGTTCCTGCTATTTGAGGGGTTTTCTCCGGTCGTTCAGTCAGATAAGCCTATCCTTGTCTATAACCAGGGTTGCAAGATTGGGTAGATTAATATTACAGAAGTTGGAGAGGTTTTATAAGAGTCCAGGTTTCTGAGAGGCAAAAATATATGTGTCGTTGGATGATAGCATGATAGCGGTTTGTGGCTGGGTGCATGACACCAGGTATGGGACAGTGAGCCGTGGGGGGGTCAGAGCCACTTCAGTGTATAATACATAGTGATCTTATGTTATGAGGAAAACGCCTTGTTAAATGTATTAATGTGTGACTTGTATGTATAAATTTGTGACTTGTGTACTAGGCTGTTTCCCTTACTCCTTATACTCCCTAGACAACATTGTAAGGACCACCACCAAATTCTCACTAGTTCTCTATGACAACAAAAACGTATCACTACTGATAACATCAGTAAGACACGGCCCCGCGATATTCTGCCCTTTTTTTATTTTTATTTTTCTCAACCCATTTTATAATTTAATCTCAATTAGTATCAAGTTTTAGCCTTTAATGTTTTTCCTGCCTGAAACACTTTACGTAATAGTGGCTTTAGGCATTGTATGTACTAGCTCTATCTATAAATCTATCAATTTTTGTGTCACCTCTTATATGTATGTACTTTACCTGAATAAACAATTGAATTTTGAATTTGAATAACAAAAATCACAAATCACAAAAGCACACAAATACAAATTTATAAAGACATAAAATACCGGCCTGAAGGGCCGACAGCAAAAACACAACAAAAAGCACAAAATGCAAAACATTACAAAAATAACAACAGTATAATACACAGTACCCAAACGCGCACCCAACCACCCAACCATCGAAACAACACAAAGCAAGTAAGTAATTATCAAAAGAAGGCACCAAACCGGGAAGGCTATGTAGCACCATCAAATGTGCGGAATAATCAGAGGGCGCTAAATATCACCAAAGATGCCAATATGAGAAAAAAAACGCACAAGGCAAATGATATCAAAAGTATCCGAGTCGCCAAGAATTCTATTGAGGGAGAGGTGACCGCGAGGGGCGGTCGGAAAGCAAGACACACGCTCGTACTGGAAGTCAGGACATTCAAGAAGGACATGCATGACCGTAAGAGGGACAATGCAATTAGGACAACAAGGAGCAGGGCGGCACTCCATCAAGTGACCATGGGTTAAGTGAGTATGGCCAATACGCAACCTCGCCAGAGCTGTTTCCCATCGCCGGTTTCAGTGGTAGGTGGACGGCCACGAGAAAACACAACATTTAAGTGTTTCCTGTGTTTCCTGTAAACTGTAAAGTACAGTTTGTTACCAGTAACAGACGACCAAGAAGCCTGCCAACGGGTATGAATGAAGGAATGGATAACCAGGTAAAAGTCGGAATATAGAATACCTTTACAAGAGATGGGACAAGAGCGGACAGCTTCCTTGGCGGCAGCATCTACACGCTGATTTAAAGACACACCAATATGGTTGGGAACCCAACAAAACTCAACCGACTTAAATTTACTGTGAACAAGAAACAGCAAATACTGAATCTCGACAACTACTGGATGAACCGGATTAAAGGCCCCGAGAGCCATGAGGGCACTACGAGAGTCAACAACAACAACAAAGGAAGACTGACAACGAGAAAGCAGGATACGAAGAGCATAGAGAATAGCATAAAGTTCTGCTGTGAAGATGCTAGTCTCCGGAGGTAAGCGACACATATAAGAGCGATCAGGAAAAACAACAGAGTAGCCAACACCGTCCGCAGACTTAAACCCATCGGTGAAGACAGAAACGGAGAGGGAGTGAGAAGAAAAGTGCTCAAGGAAAAGGCGTTTTAGAACCATACGAGGGGGGTAAAAGCTTTAGTGATGCAGGTCAAGGAAGTACAAAACTGCGGAAGGGGGACTCTCCACGGGGGCAAAGAAGGAACAACACAAGGAGAAACATTAGAAATACGAACGGAAAGAGAATCCTGAAAGCGAGATAACCGGACAGAAAGAGGGAAGTGGTGAAGAGGAACAGGAACCGCAGGAGGGGTAAAAGTTAAAGCACGACAGAGGCGAGAGGAAGGATGTTGTAAGGACCGCGCAAGATAGCGAAGACAGTAGCGATCACGGCGGTCCTGGAGAGACAGGAAGCCAGTTTCAACATACAGGCTAAGGGCGGGAGTCAAACGAAAGGCACCAGAACTAAGGCGCAACCCAGTATGGTGCAAAGCATCAAGACGGCGAAGAGTAGAAGGAGAAGCAGATGAGTAAGCAGGGCAACCATAATCGAGCTTAGACAGGACGAGAGAGGAATGTAAAGCTAGGAGAATGCTCCCCAAGAAGTATAGGACAATACCCGAAGGAGGGTAAGGGCCTTAGAGCACTCAACACGGAGGTAAGAGATATGGGGAGACCAAGACAAACGAGTGTCAAGGAATAACCGCAAAAGCCTCGCAGAATCTTTGTACTCAAGGGGATGACCATAAAGTGACAAAGAGGGGCGAAGAACAACCCATTTCCGAGTAAAAGTCATGGCACAAGTCTTAGTAGTAGAGAACTTGAATCCATGCTCGGTGGCCCAAGACGACACAGCATCAGTTACAAGTTGAAGCCGGCGTTGAAGGAGAGGCGAATCATCACCCGGACAGCAAAGGGTAAGATCATCGACATAGAGAGTGGAGAAGACACCTGAAGGAAGAGAGGTAAGAAGACCATTGAGGGCAACCAGAAAAAGAGGAGTGCTCAGAACACTACCCTGGGGCACACCTTCGTATTGCTGAAAAGAGGGAGAGAGAGCGGTACCAAGGCGCACCCAAAAGGAACGACGAGAGAGGAAGCTGCGGAGAAAGAGAGGGAGATGACCACGAAGGCCAAAAGAATGAAGTTGAGATAGAATATGATAACGCCAAGTGGTGTCGTAAGCCTTTTCCAGGTCAAAAAGTACGGCAACAACGGAGGTCTTCACAGCAAAAGCAGTACGAATATAGACCTCCAAGTTCACCAGGACATCGGTCGTGCTGCGGCACTTGCGGAAACTAAATTGAGAAGGGGAGAGGAGGTGATGGTGTTCCAGGAACCACATCAGACGAACGTTAACCATATGTTCAAAGAGTTTGCAGACACAACTTGTGAGGGCAATAGGGCGAAAGTCCTTAGGGGAAGTACCCAGAGACCCTGGTTTGCGAACAGGGAGGACAACGGCATCGAGCCAGTCCTCAGGGACTGACGACGACTCCCAGATCCGATTATATAGACTCAGTAAATACTGAGACGTGCACGGAGGGAGATGGCGAAGCATCTCATAATGAATACCATCAGAGCCCGCCACCGTCGAACCGCAGAGGGCCAGGGCAGAACGAAGTTCAGAAAGAGAGAAGGGATCGTTATAGGGGAATCGAAGACGAGTGCAGAAATCTAAAGGACGAGACTAAAGGACAGGTTTACGAAGAAGGATAGATTGGGGAAGACGAAGACCAGAGCTATCAGAAGAAAAGTGGGAACCCAGTTCGGAAGCGACCTGCAACGGGTCCGAGACAAGAGTATCATGGAGGTGAAGGACCAGTGAAACATCGGGAACGAACTTACGCGCTATCTTACGGATACGCTTCCAGATCTGTGGCAGAGGAGTTTCGGACGTAATGGTGGAGACATAAGATGCCCAACATTCACGTTTAGCTGTACGGATGGCCCTACGGGCCACCGCACTCGCTTTCCGAAAGAAAAGAAAAGAATCGGTCGTCTGCCGACGGCGGTGCCTCTTCCAGGCTGCACACTTACAGCGGACAGCCCGAGCACAGTCTGCATTCCACCAGGGAACGCACTTCCGTAAACCCCGAGAGGAAGAGCGAGGAATAGAGCGGAGGGCTGCGTCTGGGACAGTGTTATGAAAAAGGAGGAGAGCGTGAGGGAGAGGCAGAAGGGAGAGGTCAGAGAGCAGCAGCACTGAGGGTAAATAGGTTCCAGTCTGCTTTAGCAAACTGCCACCTAGGGAAAGAGAGGGAAGGGCGAAAAGAGAAAAAGGAAACAAGGATGGGGAAATGATCACTGCCATGGAGGTCATCAAGAACCTGCCACGTGAAATCTAAGTAAAGAGAAGAAGAGCAAAGAGAAAGATCAAGACAGGAAAGGGTGCGAGTCCGAGAGTCCAAATGAGTGGGCTCACCAGAATTCAGAAGAGACAAGGAAGAAGAGAGGATAAACGGCTCAAGAAGGCGACCTCGGGTATTCGTCAGAACATCACCCCAAAGAGAATGACGACAATTGAAATCACCTAGCAGGAACACAGGCTCCGGCAAGGAGTCCTGTAGGTGTTTCAGATCAGGAAGAGATCCTGATCTGAAGGGATCAGGAACAAACTGTGTACCATTTCCCCACAAAGATACGAGCAGCAGAACAATGGAGAGGCGAAGGAAAAAGTAAAGGAACAAAGGGAACATCAGCGCGAATCAAGAGAGCAGAAGAATTAGGAGCCGGGGGGGGGGGGGGAGAGAAATGAATAGCTACGAAAGCGACCAGGACGAGCACCAAGCATCGGCTCCTGGAGACAGACACAAAGGGGCGAAAACCGCGAAATCAGAAATTGGAGTTCGAGGAAATTGGCGTAATAACCTCGAACGTTCCATTGAAGAATAGACATCGACGAGAAGAGAAAAACCAACAACAGAGAACAAGGAAGAAACAAAAGGCGAAAGAGCAACACAGCACGTTAAAAAATATCAGGGTCGGGATCAGGGTCAGCAAAGTTAGGGTTAGGAGGCCATGGGTAAATTGAGCAAGGACGGAGGGAGGGAAGCGGGAGAACAGACCAGATGGGGTGGTCGGGGTACGGAGGAGGAGGAAGAGGAGGAGACAACGGAGAGGAGCAGTCAAGGACAGCAGCAGAAAGAAGGAGAGTAGAAAGAGGGGAGCGCACCTCAGCAAGAGCAGCAACCGAAAGGGAAGCGGGGACTAAAGAAACCTCCATAGCAGGAACAGGGGGCGCAATCACTGAAATGGGAGGGGAAGGAGCAACAGAGCCAGAAGTAGGGGCTGAGGAAGAAAGCGAAGCCTTCTTACCCGCCGGGGAAGAGGAAGGAGAAGAGCCAGGCTTACGCTTCTGACTTAAAGAGACCGGCGTCCCAGCAACTACGTACCGGGCAACGGATTCCAGCGTCTCAACAGGAGAAGCTGAACGAGAGCACACACGACGGCCGTTAGGAGAGCGATGGACATCAGCCTGCACCGACAGGCGGCGGGGAGAGTCAATATATGGAGGAGAAGGATGGGAAGGAGGATCGGAGGGAGACGAGGAAGAAGACACAGGAGACATGACAGACCGGGTAGAAAGAAGGGGAACCCCAGACAGAGGACCAGGAGGGGGACCCCTCGGGACAAAACTCAAAGGGACAGAGGAGGGGGCAGTGGGTGTATCAGGGTCCATGGCCCGGAAACGGTTGTGGGTCTGAGGAAGGAGGGAAGGACGTGGAGAGGAAGAGCGCAACACGCGAGCATAAGAGACATTAGCATAAGGCGGGAGCCGGTAAACCTGGCGCCTCGCCTCAGGAAAAGATAAACGCTCCCGGTGCTTCAAGTTGAGGACGGCTGCCTCAAGCTTGTAATGGATACATGCACGGGAGAAGGCAGGATGGGCCTCACCGCAGTTGAGGCAGCGAGCCTGGGGAGAAGTGCACTCCGACTTAGAGTGACCTACGCCCCCACACAAAGGACAGAGAGAGAGAGACAGTCCCAGAGCAGTGGAGGGCACCATGCCCAAACCTCCAGCACTTGTTACAAAGCCGAGGAGAAGGAATATACTCCTGGACAGAGCACCTAGCACTAGCAAGAATAACAGAGGGTGGAAGGGTCCTACCATCAAAGGTGATCTTCACAACCCGAAGGGGCTGACGGCGACGACCACGAGGGGAACGAGTAAACGAGTCTACCTGGAGGACAGAATGGCCCTGGGCATCAAGGATATGCCGAATGTCATCGTGGCAGTCCTGTAGATTCCGAACACCGGTCACAACATGGTGTGGGAGGAGAATAGTGCCAACACTGGCATTCAACTGAGCGTTCTTTGAGACCCGAACAGGGATCTCGCCAAGGCAGGATAAGGCAGCCAAGGGGGAAGCTGTATCCTGAGAAGGAGCAGCAACAACACGTGTACCGAGACGAGTGGGGTTGAAGGTAACAGGCGCATCCACGGAATCAACAAGATGTCGACGGAGGGAGAAATCGTCAGGAGGCGCAGAATCAAGAGAGAGGAGATCAAAGTATTTGGCCCATGAAGCGGGACCAAACAAGGCTTGATAGGTAGCAGAACTGGAAGGAATCGAGCGAGTGTGGCCGTGGCGCGGACGGCGTTGAGAACCCCCAGAGAGAGAGAGGGGTCAAAAGGCACAGTAGTCACAACGAGAGACTTAGCCGCACCTAAGTTCTTAGTTGGACAGAAAACTGTCTAACACAAAGCAAGCCTACCAGCCCCGGAAACCCTCATACAGAGAGGAACCAATACACAATGACAATAAGAAGAAAGAAAACAGAAAAATACAACACAAACAAATGGAAATTAACATCAGCAATTCATGATAATGGGAACAAAAACAGGCACGGCCACACAAGCATCCCGAAAGGCACGCAATCACTCAACAAACAAGTGCACCCCGGAACTCCCAGGTACCGGAAATATGAAGCACGCAGGAACCGGGAAAACAAACCCGGCCCACCCACACACACACACACACGCAACCTCACCCCACACCCACGCACACACACACACGCACGCACGCACGCAACCTCACCCCACACCCACGCACACAACCGAACACCACCCCACAAAACGTAGCAAACAAATAAATCACTTGAAAGGAGAACAAACCTCAATGGGAGGTGAATATTTCTCAGGGAACTCAAACACAGGATATTTCTGCTTATAGGTCTCCCATATCAAATATTACACGTCGGTAAGGGAACGATTCCCCTGCTTCAGGGGGTGGCTGCATAAACTCAGGAATCACTAAATCAGGCGGAAACGGCCGTTCCTGGAGCTGGGCGACAGAAGTCACATAACGAGGTAGGGGCTGGCGAACCACCTCCGCCGTGGAAGCAGAAGATACCAGAGAAGCCTCTGGTATCTTCTGCTTCATAGATAGGCCGTAGGCCGCCGAGACAGCCCCACCGCCGGATGCACAGAAGAAGGCAAAGGCTGCTCAGACGGTAACACCACTCCTGAAAACCGCAGGAGATGCAGAAGAGACAGCCGGAGACGGGAGAGGCGGTAAAACCGTTGCCGATTAAACAGAGGCTAAGGTCGGGGGCACGGAACCCCCAGAGCAAGCAGCCTTTTTCAACACCATCACCAGGTCACCACGCTCACCATGAACCTCATCAAGGGAAATAATCCCCCCCCCCCACCAAGAACAGAAACAATCCGACACGGGTGACGCACCCGAAGCATAGATCCACAGGCACCACACCAAAAGGGAAGTCCGAGTCACCACCGTCAGCCGCAGGCACGTGTACTTCACCACCGTAGAATGTGATGCAACCGGAACCACTCCGCCATCGCCAGAAGATCCAGAGTCGTCGAAATCTCCCACATCGGCCTAGGCAGAAGAAGAATGCCGGGAACGCTTGGGCTCTGGCCGCACATCATCAGGTCTCAGCCTCACAAGCTGTGTGAACCGACGCTCTTCACAGAACGGCAGCATCCTCAACCACATGGGGTACCAGGCCGAGCACAGTAGGAGGCCCCTGTATCCACCCCAGCATCCAGCACAGCCCAGCCACATGACGAGGGCACAGGAACATGCGCAGCAGTTGGAGAAGACGAAGATGACGTACGATCCACCGAAAAACCCACGGGACCACCAGGGACACCAACGGGAGCAGGCTGAACATCCGAAGGCACCACAACCTCTGGAAGAGGGGTCACAACAGCAGGAGACACGTTGGGCGCCACAGGGAGGCCCCCAGCAGCCAACGGGACGGCCACGTCCCCGCCCACCAAATCCTCCTCCACAGGGAGTGGCGGAAAATCCTCCTCACGGAATAGGTTTACGGGGGCGATGGCAGCCCCAGAACACCTGGCAGCCTGATGCCCCAGCAGGCCACACCGAGAACACGTCCGCGGTTGTCGGGAATGGTACACCCGAGCATAATATCCGAGGAGCCGGACGGAGGACGCAATGTCCGCCCTCAGGCGCATCCCCAGGGTACAAATGTTCGTTCGCAAACCCTAGAACTTCCCCAAGGAAAGCTTGTTCAGCCTCACAATGTTGACAGCTCCAAACCACTCTAAGTAACGCCACAGGAGGTCTTCGGGAAACTCCAAGAGAGCCCCATGAACACTCGCGTACGTCAATTCACCACTTCGATCAGAAATCTCCACAGTGCCGGCACCAACCGGTAGGGGCAAGGATCGCCCCTCGAAGCGCTGGAGAAACGCATAATACTCTGCATAACTAACAAATTTGACAATCACTCGATGAGTGGTAACCAGTTCAATGCCATAAATCACATCCACGGGGACACAGAGCATGTCACACATGACAAGTTCAACTTCAGGATACCCGACACGACCAGAAAATTCCAGGCCTACAGAGTGCACACACACAACAGGGGGAAGAGGTCCCCCCATCATGGAGAGTCACCGACAAACACCCAAGCACCACTCGATAGCAAATGCAGGGAGGGCAGAAACACTCACACCCCATGGCGACCAAAGCGGCAAGCCACCACCAACCTCCGGAGAGGTCAGGCGACACGCCCTCGCTCCAATCTTTATGACACATGGGTGTGTTGAGGAACAAGCCGTGAGCCTAGCCAAAGTGGACAACACCTACCACTACCCAAGTGGGTCCTTGACCTTGTATTTGTTAAAGAACATGAACGAGTAAAGCAGCTTGGAGATACATACAAAAGAACCAAAGCACAAGGTGACTTGCAGGCATTTCTTGTCGCAAATAGAGAGGTGAGAGACATGAGCAACGTTATTCATAATAAACATTGGGAAGAGTTCCTACAAAGTATAAATGAGCAAATAACACTTGTTGAAGTTTGGGAGAAGATACGAAAAATCTCTAGAAGCAACCCAACTAAACCACTGCACCACAGCCCACTAGAACAAGCATTCTCCTTGATCAATGGGCACTAACAAAGCTGCAACTCACTCCCAATTAACATACAGCACAAAGTTAATGACACACGCCCCAACAGACAACGAACCATCAATCTTGCCTGTACAGCTATCGACGAGTCGGACCTTAATGATGTAACTGAATGGGAATTAAATCATGCACTAAAGATGGGCAAATCAACTGCTCCTGGAGAGGACGGTATTACTTACAGTTTACTGAGATTAGTCTCACACGTACCAGGTAATCCACTATTAGTGTTGTACAGAATGAGTTTACGTGAAGGAGTATTACCTGATGCTTGGACAAAGAGTGTCATTGTTCCCATCCCCAAACCACACTCAGATAATTATAGACCCATATCTTTAACATCGTGTGTCTATAAAATGCTTGAACGCATTGTCCTTAACCGACTCATGTATCGTATACAGGGGCACCTGTCACCTCAACTGTTTGGATTTATGCCTGGGCTCAGTACACAACATTGTTTTACTGAATACTTCGCTCATATTGAAGCTTCCCCTTAAGCAGTCTTCATCGACCTAGCAGCAGCTTTTGATACAGCAAACAGAGAATTCATACTAGAACAGCTTGCCGAGCTGGGAATACAAGGAAAATTACTGAAATGGATAAAGGGCTATTTGTCTAATTGAACAGCATATGTTTTGTTCAACCCGTTCTCGCACTTTCTTACAGTCAATATTGACTTATTAAATACGTGTATATGTGACATACTAACCATACTAGTTTACCTTGAAAAGCTTCATAGAAAACACCGACCTTGCCTAACCTTCTTAGTATGTTAAGATAAGCATCTTATTGCTTCGTAATTACAATTATTACTTAACCTATACCTATAATAGGTTAAGTAAAAATTGTAATTGCGAAGCAATAAGATGCTTATCTTAACATACTAAGAAGGTTAGGTAAGGTCGGTGTTTTCTATGAAGCTTTTCAAGGTAAACTAGTATGTTAAGTATGTCACATATGCACGTATTTAATAAGTCAATATTGATTATACGAAAGTGCCAGAACGGGTTGGTTTTGTTTAATGGTGTTAAAAGCACAGAGAGCAAACACTTTGAACTGGGAACTCCACAAGGAGGGGTCCTCAGCCCCTTGTTGTTTAACGTTCTGATGCATAAACTTAAAGATCTTCCAACTAATAGTGAAGACACGGTCATTTGTTATGCTGATATATGTTTACTGGCTGCTTCCGAGCCTAGAATGCAAGTTCTGCTCGATGCTTTTGCTACTAGAGCTGAGGAATGTAGCCTCCTTATCTCTGTACAGAAAACTCGTGCCCTCATTCCGTTTGGTATTCCACCAGCCAATTATCATATAGATGGGCGAGCACTTGAGAACTGCGAGTCTTACAGATACCTTGGTGTCCCCATTAACGACCCTGGGTACCTTTCTTCCCTCAAGAGGAGACTTTTGGAAAGATTAAATCCCTTGCAGGTCCTTGTTGGTGTCAATCATGGACTTAACGTGAGACTTCCTACAATGTTTTATGTATCATTTATACGCTCTGTGATTGACTACAATGCTCTACATCTCACACTGTATACAGACAAAGAGCTGAAATCTCCTGAAACCTTGCAAAATGAAGCTATGAGTCTCATCCTTGGGGCTTCAAAGTCCACAAGAATAGTTAATATGAGAGCAGAGTTAAAATTACCTACCATAAGTGAGAGAATTTTGTCTATTAGCACAGTTTTCGGCGTTAACGCATTGAGTAGATCTCGGCATCACATGAAGTTTCAAGCTAAACTTTCTAATATGGTACACTCACCTGAGGTCTATAAAAGAAAAACGAAATCTGATACTGCATTTTGGTTCTACAAGGTAGCCAACTCCATCAAAATATTAAATATGTACCCAACTCAATGATTAATCAACCAATTCCTCCATGGGATAACTGGGATCTATCAGTTGATTTTGTAAATGCGCCCAAGAAAGATAGTGTACACTCTACACTCTTAAAACAGTTAACACTGAAAAGCATCACTGAGAGTACTCAGGGTATGGGTAACGATGTGTATCAGTGCTATACCGACGGTTCTGTAGAAGAAGGTGGACGATGTACCGGATGCGCATGTAATATATTTGAATAATCTTCTCTTACATACAGCAATGAAGCGCGTCAATGACTGGGCAAATACAACTCAAACCGAACTTGCAGGCATATACCTTGCCACTGAATTATAAAAGGACAAAGGCAGTTGACTTATATACTGTGACTCGCAGAGTGCACTCCTGGCATTGAACGCACATAGTAGTAACACCCAGAAAATAGTCAGTGATATTCGAATGAATGTTTTAGCTGCTAAAGAAAACAAATTTGAAATTAAACTCCTATGGATACCATCACATGTTGGCATCTCAAGGCATGACACTGAGATGCGAGCCAATGTTTATAAATAATATTTAAAATAAAAATATTGGGCCAACCTTTATTATGATCTCGTTTTATTTTACTAAATGTAGAAATATATTTTATATATATTTTTACATTTTTATATATAACAGCAATCACAAAAAACTATTTTTATGCAGCATTTAAGGTTGCCACAAGGTCTCAAAATTTTGTTTTGCCAACGTTTAGTGCAGTAAGTTGTAGAAACCCATTTACAACCACACACAATTACGATCTAATACGTAAAAACAAACATTGTCACTACTTTCAAACACTTTCCAGATACGTTGTGGCAACCTAAAACTGTTTCCTGGGTTAGAACTTTCACTGCAGATATAAAGTCAGAGAGTGCAATGCTCACTGCAACATTCCATGTTGTTTGGAATCCAAAGTAGTCTGCTCAGAAATAAGACTTCAACTAAATTGGGGCTACTTCAGCTTCCTAATACTGTAGCAGTGGAATCTGCAAACAATGTTGATGCTATTGATGCTGTATTCTCTGATCTGTTTAATCCATAGGTTGTTATACTGATAGCAAAGTGCATCTGCACATCAACCCAGATGTAATTCCAGTTGCCCAACCACATCGCTGACAGCCATATGGGTGGACAACTCGTGTGAAAGTCGATGCCGAACTGGATAGGCTAATGGAACTAGATATCATTGAACCAGTAACAGGCCCAACACCATGGGTACGCCCAATTATAAATAAATAAATAAAAATATGTTTATTCAGGTAAGGTACATACATACAAGTGATTTTACATTAATGGATTGATATATAGATAGAGCTAGTACATACAATGCCTAAAGCCACTATTACGCAATGCGTTTCGGGCAAGAAAAACATTAATATCTAGAACTTAATACTAATTGAGCATAAAGAATAAAAAGTGTTGAGAACAAATACAAATAAAGATGGCGTTGAGAACGCCAAGGAATTTGCCATCTAATTTGTTACAAATTTGGGTATTGTTTATTTTGAGATTTATCTGATTAGAGGATTTATTGCCAAACAGAATATAAAACGTTTTGTCAATGTTAAGGGTGAGTTTGTTGGCAGTTAGCCAAAGATGGACTTTCTCTAGCTCAGTATTTACTGTGGCATTTAGAGCAAGGGGGTAAGGACTGGAGTAAATGAAGGTTGTGTCGTCAGCAAATAGAATTGGTTGGAGGTGTTGGGAGGCATTTGGAAGGTCATTAATGTAGATGAGAAAGAGGAGAGGGCCAAGTATGCTGCCCTGGAGAACACCAATGTTGATGGGTAGGGTGGGAGAAATTGTATTATTCACAGAAACATACTGGAGCCTGTCAGTAAGATAAGATTTGAGGTATTGCAGGGAGTGTCCTCTGACTCCATAATGATGTAATTTAAGAAGAAGGTTTTGGTGGTTGACAGTATCAAACGCCTTACGCAGATCCACAAATAACCCAACAGGAAACTCCTTTTTATCATGAGCTGCGTGAATCAAGTTAATCATACTAATAAGTGCATCGTTAGTGCTTTTTTGGGTCTGAAGCCATATTGACAAGAGCTAAGTATATTGTGTTTGGCTAGAAAAGAGTAAAGCTGCTTGTAGATTAGTTTTTCGAATATTTTTGACAAGTTAGGCAGGATTGATATAGGTCTGTAGTTGTTAACATCTGTGAGATCACCACATTTGTGGACAGGGGTTACTCTTGCTTTTTTTAGAATGTCTGGAAAGGTTTGGAGTTCAAGTGACTTGTTGAAGAGCAATGCAATAGCAGAGGCTAAAGATCTGGAGGCTTTTTTGTAAATTAAAGTTGGTATCTCCTCGAGGGCACTAGAATTGGTTTTAAGGGAAAGGATTATCTCATTGACATCAGTCGAACTAGTTGGCTTTAGGTACAGAGACTGTGGATAGTTACCTGTAAGATAGTCCTTAACATCAGTACAGGTAGATGGAATATCATTAGCAAGGGATGACCCAATGGAAGAGAAGAACCTATTGAACTCAATAGCAGAATCAGAGGCTGAAAGCTGACCAACGTTATTGGAAAGGAGTGTTGGTTTGTTATTTAAAATCTTCTTTGATCCCAATATTTGTGAAATTGTGCTCCAAGTTTTTTTAATGTTGCTCTTTATTTGGGTAAATTTATCTTCATAGTATTTAGTTTTGGCTCGTCTAATTATTTTAGATAGCAATAACGAGTAATTCCTTGAGAATTCTTTGGAGACTGTTCCTAGCCTATACTTCTTCTCAAGGTCGTGTTTTTTGTTAATGGATTTAAGTATTCCCTTTGTAAGCCAAGGATTGTTAAGCCTGTTGCTTGTGACTTGTTTTGTAAGCATAGGACAGTGGGTGTTATAAAGGCTAAGAGTTGTTTGTAGAAAAGATTGCACTGCTAGGTTGATGTCCACTATGTTACCTAACTCGGACTCCCAGTTGACATTATAAGCAGCAGTTATAAAATTGTTTATAGCAGTGTCACAAGCCCAAGCCAAAGAATCCAGATGCGATACGCATCTATGTGGACATGAGTGTTCCCAACAAGGAAATAATGCGTGAACGTCATCCTACACCCACGATGTTATGATCTACCGCCTGAATGGTGCAACTGTATTCAGAGAGTTAGATTTAAACAAGGGTTATCATCAGCTTGAACTTCATGATGAGAGTTGCTTCTTCACAACGTTTACGACACATCGAGGTCTGTATAGGTACAAGCGCCTGAGTTTTGGTAATAACGGTCCTGCCGAGGTATTCCAGTATATAATCAGCCAGGTATTGCAAGATATAAGTAATGCTGACAACATGTGATGACAATTGTTTATGGCCGTACCTAATCTGAACACGACAACGCTTTTCGTGCAACATTGCAACGCATACGAGAAAAGAATCTGACGCAAGGCCGATCAGAGTGAGTTCAGTCAACATAAAATTAAATTCATTGAACTTGTTCTTAGTGACAAAAGTATTGTCTGCAGATCCTAAGAAAGTTGCAGATATCAAGAATGCTGCACCACCTTCAACTTCCTTTGAAGTACTTAGTTTTCTGGGAATGGCTCACTACTGTTCTCGCTTTACTCCAGATTTTGCTACCATTACCAAGCCTCTACGTGAGCTCCTGAAGAAAAATGCATTATGGTACTGGAGTGATATCGAGCAAAATGCATTTGATGTTGTGAAAGATGCACTAGTAGAGAATGCGACTGCTGCGTATTTTGACCTATCAATGTACACTGAGTTAACTGGATGCTAGTCATGTTAGTTTAGGTGCTATTTAAACCCAACACAAACCGGGTTATCTTGAGGATATCTTGAGATGATTTCGGGGCTTTAGTGTCCCCGCGGCCCGGTCCTCAACCAGGCCTCCACCCCCAGGAAGCAGCCCGTGACAGCTGACTAACACCCAGGTACCTATTTTACTGCTAGGTAACAGGGGCATAGGGTGAAAGAAACTTTGCCCATTGTTTCTCGCCGGCGCCTGGGATCGAACCCAGGACCACAGGATCACAAGTCCAGTGTGCTGTCCGCTCGGCCGACCGGCTCCCTAGAGATTTAGGTTAGGGGAGATTAGAGGTTAACGAGATTTCCGAGTAGTAATTACCTACGTCAGCCGTTCTTTCACAAATATTGAACAACGATACAGTCAAACAGAGAAGGAAGCTCTTGTATGGGGCTGTGAAAACTTCAATGTGTATCTGCTTGGTGCACCCTTCTTAGACAATAGTTTAGTTTCTTAGACAATAGTGAACAGTGATACGGTGAACAATGAACGGTAACAAAACAGGCATAATGGCTTTAAAGTGTAGGAAAATTGCCACGTGGAAAACTTAGAACGTATAATTCAGTGAATAGTGAGGCAACACACACACACCAGACTGTGTACAGGGGCCACGAGGCTTGTGTACACACTCGGTAAGCTGTGAAGGGTCGCTCCCCCCCACCTTTACCACTGGTCAACAACCACTGCCTTACCACCACCACCACTGACCAGAAGCATTATGGTCAGAATGACTTTAGTAAAGATGTGAACAAAATGCAACAAGGAAGTAGATTACCACCAGAGCTTCGAGTGCCAACTATGCTCAGCAGCCATACATAGTATATGTGCAAACATGTCAAATAATGCCAGGAAAGTAAGTAAGTAAGTAATTATCAAAAGAAGGCACCAAACCAGGAAGGCTATGTAGCACCATCAAATACGCAAAATAATCAGAGGGCGCTAAATATCACCAAGGATGCCAATACGAGAACAAAAACGCATAAGGCGAACGATATCAAAAGTATCCGAGTCACCAAGAATTCTATCCAGGGACAGGTGACCGCGAGGGGCGGTCGGAAAGCAAGACACACGCTCGTCCTGGAAGTCAGGACATTCAAGAAGGACATGCACGACCGTAAGAGGGACAATGCAACTAGGACAATAAGGAGCAGGGCGGCGCTCCATCAAGTGACCATGGGTTAAGCGAGTATGGCCAATACGCAACCTCGCCAGAGCTGTTTCCCACCGCCGGTTACGGTGGAAGGAGGACGGCCACGAGGAAACACAACATTTAAGAGTACGTAGCTTGTTACCAGTAACAGACAACCAAGAAGCCTGCCAACGGGTAAGGACTGAGGAATGGATAACCGGGTAAAAGTCGGAATACGGAATGCCTTTACGAGAGATGGGACAAGAGCGGACAGCTTCCTTAGCGGCAGCATCCGCACGCTCATTTAAAGACACGCCAATATGGCTGGGAACCCAACAAAACTCAACCGACTTAAATTTACTGTGAACGAGAAACAGCCAATGCTGGATCACGACAACTACTGGTTGAACTGGATTAAAGCACCTGAGAGCCATGAGGGCACTACGAGAGTCAACAACAACCACAAAGGAAGACTGACAACGAGAAAGCAGGAGACGAAGAGCATAGAGAATAGCATAAAGTTCCGCTGTAAAGATGCTAGTCTCCGGAGGC
Organism: Procambarus clarkii; assembly: GCF_040958095.1. NCBI lineage: Eukaryota > Metazoa > Arthropoda > Malacostraca > Decapoda > Cambaridae > Procambarus > Procambarus clarkii. Next base: position 23,148,406 of record NC_091232.1, read on the forward strand.
AAGCGACACATATAAGTGCGATCAGGAAAAACAACAGAGTAGCCAACACCGTCCGCTGACTTAGACCCATCGGTGAAGACAGAAACGGAGCGGGAGTGAGAAGAAAAGTGCTCGAGGAAAAGGCGTTTTAGAACCGTAGGAGGGGTAAAAGCTTTAGTGATACGAGTCAAGGATGTACAAAACCGCTGAAGAGGGACCCTCCACGGGGGCAAAGAAGGAACAACACGAGGAGAAACATCAGAAATACGAACGGAAAGAGAATCCTGTAGGCGAGATAACCGGACAGAAAGAGGGAGGTGGTGAAGAGGAACAGGAACCGCAGGAGGGGTAAAAGTTAAAGCACGACAGAGGCGAGAGGAAGGATGTTGCAAGGACCGCGCAAGATAGCGAAGACAGTAGCGATCACGGCGGTCCTGGAGAGACAGGAAGCCAGTGTCAACATACAAGCTAAGGACGGGAGTCGAACGAAAGGCACCAGAACTGAGGCGCAACCCAGTATGGTGCAAAGCATCAAGACGGCGAAGAGTAGAAGGAGAAGCAGACGAGTAAGCAGGGCAACCATAATCGAGCTTAGACAGGACGAGAGAGGAATGTAAAGCAAGGAGAGTGCGCCTATCTGCCCCCCAAGAAGTATGGGACAAGACCCGAAGGAGGGTAAGGGCCTTAGAGCACTCAACACGGAGGTAAGAGATATGGGGAGACCAAGACAAACGAGTGTCAAGGAATAACCCCAAAAGCTTCGCGGAATCTTTGTATTCAAGGGGATGACCATAAAGTGACAAAGAGGGACGAAGAACAACCCGTTTCCGCGTAAAAGTCATGGCACAAGTCTTAGAAGTAGAGAACTTGAAGCCATGACCTGTGGCCCAAGACGACACGGCATCAATTGCAAGTTGAAGCCGGCGTTGAAGGAGAGGCGAATCATCACCCTGACAACAAAGGGTAAGATCATCGACATAGAGAGCGGAGAAGACACCAGAAGGAAGAGAGGAAAGAAGACCATTGAGGGCAACCAGAAAAAGAGTAGTGCTCAGAACACTACCCTGGGGCACACCTTCGTATTGCTGAAAAGAGGGAGACAGAGTGGTACCAAGGCGCACCCGAAAGGAACGACGAGAGAGGAAGCTGCGGAGAAAGAGAGGGAGATGACCACGAAGGCCAAAAGAATGAAGTTGAGATAGGATATGATAACGCCAAGTGGTGTCGTAAGCCTTTTCTAGGTCAAAAAGGACGGCAACAACGGAGGTCTTCGCAGCAAAAGCAGTACGAATATAGACCTCCAAGTTCACCAGGACATCTGTCGTGCTGCGGCACTTGCGGAAACCAAATTGAGAAGGGGAGAGGAGGTGATGGTGTTCCAGGAACCACATCAGACGAACGTTAACCATACGTTCAAAGAGTTTGCAGACACAACTTGTGAGAGCAATAGGGCGAAAGTCCTTAGGGGAAGTACCCAGAGACCCCAGTTTGCGAACAGGGAGGACAACGGCATCGAGCCAGTCCTCAGGGACTGACGACGACTCCCAGATCCGATTATACAGACTCAGTAAATACTGAGACGTGCTCGGAGGGAGATGGCGAAGCATCTCATAATGAATACCATCGGAGCCCGCCGCCGTAGAACCGCAGAGGGCCAGGGCAGAACGAAGTTCAGAGAGAGAGAAGGGATCATTATAGGGAAGCTGAAGATGAGTGCAGAAATCTAAAGGACGAGACTCAAGGACAGGTTTACGAAGAAGGAAAGATTGGGGAAGATGAAGACCAGAGCTAACAGAAGAAAAGTCGGAACCCAGTTCGGAAGCGACCTGCAACGGGTCCGCCACAAGAGTATCATGGAGGTGAAGGACCGGTGAAACATCGGGAACGAACTTACCCGCTATCTTGCGGATACGCTTCCAGATCTGGGCCAGAGGGGTTTCGGACGTAATTGTCGAGACATAAGATGCCCAACATTCACGTTTAGCCGTACGGATGGCCCTACGGGCCACCGCACTCGCTTTCCGAAAGAAAAGAAAAGAATCGGTCGTCTGCCTACGGCGGTGCTTCTTCCAGGCTGCACGCTTACAGCGGACAGCCCGAGCACAGTCCGCATTCCACCAGGGAACGCACTTCCGTGGACCCCGAGAGGAAGAGCGAGGAATAGAGCGGAGGGCAGCGTCGAAGACAGTGTCATGAAAAAGGAGGAGAGCGCGAGAGAGGGGCAGAAGGGAGAGGTCAGAGAGAGTAGCACTGAGGGAAAATAGGGTCCAGTCCGCCTTAGCAAACTGCCACCTAGGGAAAGAGAGGGAAGGGCGAAAAGAGAAAGAGGAAACAAGGATGGGGAAATGATCACTTCCATGGAGGTCATCAAGAACCTGCCACGTGAAATCTAAGTAAAGAGAAGAAGAGCAGAGAGAAAGATCAAGACAAGAAAGGGTGCGAGTTCGAGAGTCCAAATGAGTGGGCTCACCAGAATTCAGAAGAGACAGGGAAGAAGAGAGGAGAAACGGCTCAAGGAGGCGACCCCGGGTATTCGTCAGAACGTCACCCCAAAGAAAATGACGACAATTGAAGTCACCCAGCAGGAGCACAGGCTCCGGCAAGGAGTCTAGGAGGTGTTTCAAATCAGGAAGAGAGAGCGGGACACTCGGGGGGAGATAAATGGAACAAACTGTGTACCATTTCCCCACAAAGATACGAGCAGCAGAACAATGGAGAGGCGAAGGAAAAAGTAAAGGAACAAAGGGAACATCAGCCCGAATCAAGAGAGCAGAAGAATTAGAAGCCCCAGCAATGGCTGGGGGGGGGGGGGGAGAGAAAGGAATAGCCACGAAAACGACCAGGACGAGCACCAAGCATTGGCTCCTGGAGACAGACACAAAGGGGCGAAAACCGCGAAACCAGAAGTTGGAGTTCGAGGAAATTGGCGTAATAACCTCGAACGTTCCATTGAAGAATGGACAACGACGAGAAGAGAAAGGACAAAAACAGAGAACAAGGAGGAAACAAAGGCGAAAGACCAACAGAGCACGTTAAAGAATATCAGGGTCGGGATCAGGGTCAGCAAAGTCAGGGTTAGGGGGCATGGGTAAACTGAGCAAAGACGGAGGGAAGGAAACGGGAGAACAGATCAGAGGTGGGCGGGCAGGGTCCGGAGGAGGAGGAGGAGGAGGAGGAGGAGACGACGGAGAGGAGCCGTCAAGGACAGCAGCAGGAAGAGGGGGAGTAGAAAAAGAGGAGCGCACCCCAGCAAGAGCAGCAACCGAAAGGGAAGCAGGGGCCAAAGAAACCTCCATAGCAGGAACAGGGGGCACAAGCACTGAAACGGGAGGGGAAGGAGCAACAGAGCCAGAAGGAGGAGCTGAGGAAGAAAGCGAAGCCTTCTTACCCGCCGGGGAAGAGGAAGGAGAGGAGCCAGGCTTACGCTTCTGACTTAAAGAGACCGGTGTCCCAGCAACTACGTACCGGGCAACGGATTCCAGTGTCTCAACAGGAGAAGCCGAACGAGAGCACACACGACGGCCGTTAGGAGAGCGATGGACATCCGCCCGCACCGACAGGCGGTAATGCCAGGAAAATTGGTCCCAGAGACCATTCGGTGTACTGGTTCTGTGAAATGAACAATATTACTGTCTTGAAGATGATCATATTTTTTTTATAAAACCCCAGCAGAACACAGAATCACTTCTAACTGCCTGCACGGAAATCTCCAATGTTTTCAAACAAATTGTCAAGGACACCGCAGGCAAAACCAGAATTGAAGCCACATCTCAGCGTGCCGGGATCCGGATTGGCGTCGGAGTCGGATGCGACCTTGACGTCGGGACCGGATGCGAATTAGGCGTCGGGGCCGGATGCGACGACGCCGGACGCGACGTTTGGGTCGGGCGCGGTATCGGCGCCTAAACCGGGCGCGATATTTGCGCCAGTTTTTTTTTAAACAAAACAAGGAACCAGAATCTGCCGATATTATAAATGGGGTATCGGTAAGCATAGGATATCATGGAGAACAAAAGGACAATGTAAATATGATCATCCCAGAAAGTGCAGGGTCCTTTTTAGTACTGGTAAATGTACCAAAAGCTGTGATCTCTTTCACCCAGAACTGTGCAAGAACTCTTTAAATAAGAATGAAAGTTTCAAGCTTTTCATATAAAACGTACTAAGCAAATAAGACCAACAAACCACCTCGATGAAAGCAGCCACAACACTATTTACCAGGATGATTTTTTAACAAGACAAGGAAGAGAAGAATGGCTAAAAATGACCAGACTCTACCACCAACTCTCAAATGCTAGAGAGGACGCAAACACAGTGGCCTCCTTACCAGAGCCTCAGATATTAACACCAAGTAAAGCATCCAGCACTTCCACAAACATAACATTTTTATTTGCCAACATTCAGGGTATAAAAAATACGCAAATGTAACAAAGTGCACTTCATAGATGGCCTCTTACACGAGGCAAATGCAGTGTTTGCAGCCCTAACGGAAACTCACACAAAGGACTACCATGATGGTGAAATATGGATTTCGGAGTACAGTCTTTTCAGATGTGATAGGAAACACAGGCTACAGGGTGGGGTCAGCCTGTACATCAAGGACACACTCATCTGTATTGAGCTGCTAAACACCTCAAATGATATGGTGGAAGTGCTAATAATCAAAATAGATCTTCAATGTAGTTATTGTCCTTGTATATAAGTCACTAGGGGCAAATCATCAGCAGTTTAAAGACCAACTAATGAAAATAGAACACTGCTAGCAAAACCTCAAAAATCCAGCCTCAAAAATCATCCTGCTTGGGGACTTTAACCTACAGCACCTGAAATGGAAGACCATAGCTGATACAGTTGTATCAGAGAGAATTCCGGGACAAAATGAACAGTCACATGCAAATGATCTGCTACGGATGTGCAACAGAATTGCCTTAAACCAGCAAATAGTAGAACCAACTAGGGAGAACACGCTGGACCTCATTTTTACTAATAATGATAAATTGATCAGGAACATAATGATTACAAATACCTGTTACTCAGATCACACCTTAACTGAAATTCTGAAAAGCATGGGAAATAGACCTTCAAAACCAGTCCCGATTCCCAGTGGAGGAGATTTCAGCACATTCAACTTTAATAATAAACAGATAAACTGGGAACAAATAAACCAAGACGTCACAAAAATAAGCTAGAAAGAACAGCTAGAAAATGCAAACATGAACCAGTGCCTGGAAAAAATAAGCTCAGTAGTACTAGAAATATGCTCAAACCGTATACCCCAAAGATAAAAGCAGAAGAGATGCAGATTGGAACAGGAACGTCGTTCCCTCTATAGGCGAAGAACAACAACTTGAGAGCAATAACTTCAGTCGCACCTTATCTCAAGAATGCCTAAAAAGGTTAGGTAAAGTTCCTGTAAAGTTATAGAAATCATACAAAACTCAGGAGAGGCAAAGAGCAAAAGGCCATCAGTGAAAGAAATCCGAAATATTGTTTCTCCTATGCAAAATCAAGATAAAAAAACCACATCTGGTATGAGGCCCCTGCAAAAGGGAGATGGAACTTTCAGAGATGACAAGAAAGAAATGAGCGAAATACTGAGGAATCAGTACGACTCTTTTCAACGAGCCACTAAACACACTGAATATTGATAACCCAAGTGAATTTTTCATGGATATGTTACCAACATCAAATCATATTAGATGTAACCCTGTCCCCACTGGATTTTGAAGAAGTGGTAGACAGTATGCCTATGTACTCTGCACCAGGCCCCGATTCTTTGAGCTATATTCATCAAGAACTGTAAAAAACCCACTGTTACGAACCCTTCGTAACCGGGTTCTTTATACACTGTGGTCCTATTCTAGTTCAGAGGATCCTAATCTTGGTGGAAATATAGTGTAATGTTTAAAGGCAATACTAAAAGACACTTAAAATATCCCATTATTATTTCCCTATCACCATAAGAATCCATATATATAATATATATAACACTATGAAAGGTCAAAAGGATTGGCGTTGCTAGCCCTTACGCTAGCCTGCTTCACGGTTGACAATCACAAAGTGCTTCTGCCGGGGTCTTCTTTGCGCACTCGCTGGTAAGCCCAAGCACCAAAGCCAGCAACGCTACCAGCCCCACTCACTGGCTAGTACATTCCAGAACCGAAGTCTACAGCGCTCAACCACAGCGCTCTTCTAGCCCCATTAGCTAGCACCCCCAGGAGTAAAGTCCACAGCGCTCGACCAGCCCACTTGGCTAGTCCTTCCAGGTCGACCTCTGCCTTCCACTACCCCGACTTCATTGCCTTCCCTGGCCTGCCTCTGGTCCCTCGTCACTTTTCAGCCTGGCAGACTAAAAGATGGGAAGCTATGATTACTGGGAGGGTCGACTTGCATAGTTCGGCACCCAGATCGTAGATGGCGACGAAATCCGTCACACCTCCCCCCCCCCCTAAAAAAATTAAAACAATACCAAAAACAAACATTTACTAATTACATGGGGGACAATGCGTCCACTACCACATTATCTATCCCTTTAATATGTACAATCTGCATGACATTGTTGCAGATATCAACTCCATCGTGTAAGTCTCATTCTTGTGCTTGAACTGGGCACTTGCCAATACCCCTTCTTCAGATCGAATTTGGCGAGGTAACTAGCTTTACCTATTGCACCGAGGCAATCCTCGATCCTTCATCTTGTTAACATGCACATGCATCTTTTTCTTCTTGCGATCAGGCGTGTCCAGCACATAATTGGTTGCATTTACCTTCTTAATCACAGGATAGGGGCCCATTAAATTTTGCATCTAGACTCCCCCCCCCCCATAATTGGAGAATAGACTAGCACCTGATCTCCTACCGTGAAATCTCTGGGTTTGGTTATGACATCATAATTGCCTTTCATGGTAATCTGGTTATGTACCAAATTATCCTTAGCAAATTGCCAAGCGGCAAACAGTCGTTCCTTGTGTGACGAGATCCAATCAACCATGTCTATATTACTCTCCACTTCGTCCCACTGGTCCCTGACCACCTTCAAGGGTCCACGTACTGTGAGACCGTATATAAGTTCAAAAGGGGACAGACCACAAACTACAAACAGATATTAACAAAGTTTTCGATTGGGCAGCAGAAAATAACATGATGTTTAACGGTGATAAATTCCAGGTACTCAGATACAGCAAAAATGAGGATCTTAAACATAATACAGGGTTCAAAACAATCGAATCTGCCCATAGTAGGAAAACAGCATGTCAAGGATTTGGGAATAATGATGTCCGACGATCTAACGTTTAGGGAGCATAACCAAGCAAATATTGCGTCAGCCAGAAAAATGATAGGATGGATTACGAGAACCTTCAAGTCCAAAGATCCCATCACAATGGTTGTACTCTTCAAATCACTTGTGTTATCCCGTCTGGAGTACTGCTCAGTACTCACTTTCCCCTTCAGAGCAGGAGAGATTGCTGAAATTGAGGGAATACAGAGAACATATACGGCACGCATAAACGAGATAAAGCACCTAAATTATTGGGATCGTCTCAAAGCTCTCCAAATGTACTCACTACCCAGCAAACAATTTTAGGTTGCCACAACATATCTGGAAAGTATTTGAAAGTATTGGAAACGTTTGTTTTATCGTATCAGATACGATATTGTGTGTGGACTTAAATAGGTTTCCAAAACTTATAACCAAGACATATGTATCTAACACTAATTTGAGATGTTGTGGCAACTTTACACTCCTAACATGAGTCATTCATAATCCATTCATATACCAATATGAATCTCTTATGAAAGGTTTGAGCCAATAATCTGAACCCTTTTCACTTCTTTGTGTTTAAAGTTAAATTTCTTGAAATTAAATTATATTTTATATTATATTATTTTTATTATATTTTATATTATATTATTTTTATTATATTTTATATTATATTATTATTTTCAATTTAAATATTAAAACCAATTTAAGGGTAAAAAAAATCTAATAATTTATATTTCTTTTATTATTTACTAACAATTATAATTATTTACTAACGGAGAGAGGGGAGGCTGTACGGCGGAGAGTGGCGGCTGTGGCGGACAGTGGCGGCGGTGGCGGATAGTGGCGGCGGGCGGACAGTGGCGGCGGGCGGACAGTGGCGGCGGTGGCGGATAGTGGCGACAGGCGGACAGTGGCGGCGGTGGCGGATAGTGGCGGCGGGCGGACAGTGGCGGCGGGCGGACAGTGGCGGCGGGCGGACAGTGGCGGCTGTGGCGGATAGTGGCGGCGCGCGGACCGTGGCGGCTTTGGCGGCGGTGGTGGACAGTGGCGGCGGGCGGACAGTGGTGGCGGCGGGCGGACAGTGGAGGCGGCGGGCGGACAGTGGTGGCGGCGGGCGGACAGTGGTGGCGGCGGGCGGACAGTGGTGGCGGCGGGCGGACAGTGGTGGCGGCGGGCGGAAAGTGGTGGCGGCGGGCGGACAGTGATGGCGGCGGGCGGACAGTGGTGGAGCGGGCGGACAGTGGAGGCGGCGGGCGGACAGTGGTGGCGGCGGGCGGACAGTGGTGGCGGCGGGCGGACAGTGGTGGCGGCGGGCGGACAGTGGTGGCGGCGGGCGGACAGTGGTGGCGGCGGGCGGACAGTGGTGGCGGTGGCAGACAGTGGCGGCGGTAGCGGATAGTGGCGGCGGGCGGACAGTGGCGTCGGGCGGACAGTGGCGGCAGTGACGGATAGTGGCGGTGGGCAGACAGTGGCGGCGGGCGGACAGTGGCGGCGGGAGGACAGTGGCGGCGGGAGGACAGTGGCGGCGGTGGCGGATAGTGGCGGCGGGCGGACAGTGGCGGCGGGCGGACAGTGGCGGCTGTGGCGGATAGTGGCGGCGGGCGGACCGTGGCGGCTTTGGCGGCGGTGATGGACAGTGGCGGCGGGCGGAAAGTGGCAGCGGCGGGCGGACAGTGGCGGCGGCGGGCGGACAATGGCGGCGGCGGGCGGACAGTGGCAGCGGCGGGCGGACAGTGGCGGCGGCGGGCGGACAGTGGCGGCGGCGGGCGGACAGTGGCGGCGGCGGGCGGACAGTGGCGGCGGCGGGCGAACAGTGGAGGCGGCGGGCGGACAGTGGAGGCGGCGGGCGGACAGTGGAGGCGGCGGGCGGACAGTGGAGGCGGCGGGCGGACAGTGGTGGCGGCGGGCGGACAGTAGTGGCGGCGGGCGGACAGTGGTGGCGGCGGGCGGACAGTGGTGGCGGCGGCAGACAGTGGTGGCGGTGGCAGACAGTGGTGGCGGACAGTGGCGGACAGTGGCGGCGGTGGCGGACAGTGACGGCGGTGGCGGACAGTGGCGGCCAGTGGCGGCGGTGGCGGACACTGGCGGCTGTGTCTGGCGGTGGTGGCGGGCGGTGGCGGGTGGCGGCGTCTGTGATGAGTGGTGGCGGCTGGCGGTGGTGGGTGGTGGCGGCGGCGGTGGTGGGTGGTGGTGGTGGCGGCGGCTGGTGGTGGTGGGTGGTGGCGGCGGGTGGTGGGTGGCGGCGGCGGCTGGTGGTGGTGGGTGGTGGCGGCGGGTGGTGGGTGGTGGCGGCTGTGGTGGGTGGTGGCGGGCGGTGGCGGGCGGTGGCGGGCGGTGACGGGCGGTGGCGGGCGGCGGCGGCTGTGGTGGGTGGTGACGATCGGCGGTGGGGGGGGCTGGTGGCGGCTGGCGGTGGCGGCTTGCGGTGGCGACTGTGGCAACGGGCGGTGACGGCTGATAGCGGGCGGTGGTGGCGGCTGGTGACAGGTGGTGGTGGCGGTGGTGGCGGCGGCTGGTGGTGGTGGCAGCTGGTGGCGGTGATGGCGGCTGGTGGTGGTGGCAGCTGGTGGCGGTGATGGCGGCTGGTGGTGGTGGCAGCTGGTGGCGGTGATGGCGGCTGGTGGTGGTGGTGGTGGCGGCTGGTGGTGGTGGCAGCTGGTGGCGGCTGGTGGTGGTGGTGGTGGTGATGGCGGCTGGTGGCGGGCGGTGGCGGCTTGTGGCGGCTGGTGGTGGCGGCGGTGGTGGGTGGTGGTGGTGGTGGTGGTGGCTGTGGTGGGTGGTGTCGGTGGCGGCTGTGGTGGGTGGTGGCGGCGGCGGCGGTGATGGGTGGTGGCGGCGGCGGTGGTGGTGGGTGGTGGTGGCGGCGGCGGTGATGGGTGGTGGTGGCGGTGGTGGTGGGTGGTGGTGGCGGCGGTAGTGGTGGCGGCGGCGGCTGGTGGTGGTGGGTGGTGGTGGTGGTGGGTGGTGGCGGCGGGTGGCGGTGGTGGGTGGCGGTGGCTGGTGGCGGCGGGTGGTGAGTGGCGGTGGTGGGTGGCGGTGGCTGGTGGCGGCTGGTGGTGGGTGGTGGCGGCGGGTGGTGAGTGGCGGTGGTGGGTGGCGGTGGCTGGTGGCGGGTGGCGGCTGGTGGTGGGTGGTGGCGGGTGGCGGCTGGTGGTGGGTGGTGGCGGGTGGCGGCTGGTGGTGGGTGGCGGCTGGTGGTGGGTGGCGGGTGGCGGCGGGTGGCGGGTGGCGGCTGGTAGTGGGTGGCGGGTGGCGGCTGGTGGCAGGTGGCGGCTGGTGGTGGGTGGTGGGTGGCGGCTGGTGGTGGGTGGTGGGTGGTGGCGGGTGGCGGCTGGTGGCGGCCAGCTGGGACACACCCTTCACCACTGAAGGTCTGAGCACAACTAACCATGTCTCTCTCACCCACCAGAACAGTGTTGCCAGCTCGCGCTCTCAAAATGTTTCCTTCAAAGATTGTATATTATCTTTGAACAACAAGTTTGATTATCAAGGAAATAATGCATATATTATTGTCACATTAATACTGTGCAATATCTTATTACATTCCTGCTAAATAATTATAATTTGAAACAGGACAAAAAATCCAACATATATATAAAAACCAACATTAGAGCTCACAAGGCCTAGGCCTCGCCTGTGACCACACATCCTGCCTCCCTGGCCTGCTATACCCTCTCACACCTCACACTCTTAACTCTCTCATAATCACACTCACTCTCTTACTCTGTCACTCTTACTCTCTGTCACTCTTACTCTCTGTCACTCTTACTCTCTGTCACTCTTACTCTGTCATTCTTACTCACTCTCAGTCACCCTTACCCATTCATACTCACTCTCTCACTCTTACTCTCATACTCTTACTCTCAATTACTCTTACTCTCAATCACTCTTTCTCCCAATCACTCCTACTCCCAATCACTCCTACTCTCAATCACTCACTCTTACTCCCAATCACTCTTACTCTCAATCACTCTTATTCTCATTCTTACTCTTACTCTCACTCTTACTCTTACTCCCAATCACTCTTACTCCCAATCACTCTTACTCTCAATCACTCTTACTCTCAATCACTCTTACTCTCAATCACTCTTACTCTCAATCACTCTTACTCTCAATCACTCATACTCTCATTCTTACTCTTACTCACTCTTACTCTCAATCACTCTTATTCTCATTCTTACTCCTACTCCCAATCACTCTTACTCCCAATCACTCTTACTCTCAATCACTCTTACTCCCAATCACTCTTACTCTCAATCACTCTTACTCTCAATCAATCTTACTCTCAATCACTCATACTCTCATTCTTACTCTTACTCACTCTTACTCTCAATCACTCTTATTCTCATTCTTACTCCTACTCCCAATCACTCTTACTCCCAATCACTCTTACTCTCAATCACTCTTACTCCCAATCACTCTTACTCTCAATCACTCTTACGCTCAATCACTTTTACTCTCAATCACTCTTACTCTCAATCACTCTTACTCTCAATCACTCTTACGCACTATTACTCACTCTTTCTCTCAGTCATCCTTACTCACTCTCATACTCACTCTTACTCTCTGTCACTCTTACTCTCTGTCACTCTTACTCTCTGTCACTCTTACTCTCTGTCACTCTTACTCTCTGTCACTCTTACTCTGTCACTCTTACTCTCTGTCACTCTTACTCTCTATCACTCTTACTCTGTCACTCTTACTCACTCTGTCACCCTTACCCATTCATACTCACTCTCTCACTCTTACTCTCATACTCTTACTCTCAATTACTCTTACTCTCAATCACTCTTACTCCCAATCACTCCTACTCCCAATCACTCCTACTCCCAATCACTCCTACTCTCATTCTTACTCTTACTCCCAATCACTCCTACTCCCAATCACTCCTACTCTCAATCACTCTTATTCTCATTCTTACTCTTACTCTCACTCTTACTCTTACTCCCAATCACTCTTACTCCCAATCACTCTTATTCTCAATCACTCTTGCTCTCAATCACTCTTACTCTCAATCACTCTTACTCTCATTCTTACTCTTACTCACTCTTACTCTCAATCACTCTTACTCTCAATCACTCTTACTCTCTATCACTCTTACTCTCTATCACTCTCAATCACTCTTACTCTCACTCTAACTCTCAATCACTCTTACTCTCATACTCACCCTTACTCTCAATCACTTTACTCTCACTCTTACTCATTCTGTCACCCTTACTCACTCTGTCACCCTTACTCACTCTGTCACTCTTACTCACTCTCAGTCACTCTTACTTATACTCACTCTTACTCACACTTACACACTCTCTGGCACTCTCACTCACCTTCAGTCACTCTTACTCACTCTTACCCACTCTCGCTCACTCTTACTCACTCTAGTTAATAAGAACACGCCAATATAAGACAACAAAACGTTTTCAGATTCTTTCTCACCACTTTCCAGCAACTTTTATAATTTATATAAATTATCTTAGGGAATAATACATAAATTACATATTTAAACATGATATTAGTGTTTAGTGGAATGCATAAGGAGTCAAATTGTGTTAAAAAGAGCGATTTTTAGAAAATTTGGAAAACTACTTTTTTCTGTTCATATTATAACTAAATGGATTTTAAAGGTTTCACTCAGCCAATATATATCATTCACAATTTATTAATGAATTTTACAAAAAAACACCATAAATTTTATATTTAAACATGTAAAAACTATTTGTTTTACATTTGGAAGAAAATAATTGTAGAAAAACAATTTATAATTAAACCTTTGTGTTTGGATTTTTTGAGTAAAAGTTTCTCAAAGGCTCTCCTGCACCATTCTCAATGCAAATCATTCCCACACTTATGGGAAGAGATAGGCGAACGTTGTGTAGATGATTTGTGTTTGCTGGGTAGAAAGGAGACGAGAGAGATACCAAATAATATACACATGGAAAATACTGGAGGGACAGGTCCCAAATCTGCACAGTAAAATAACAACGTATTGGAGTGAACGACATGGAAGAAAATGCAGAATAGAACCAGTGAAGAGCAGAGGTGCCATGGGCACAATCAGAGAACACTAAGAACATCAGAGGTCCACGGTTATTCAACATCCTACCAGCGAGCATCAGAAATATTACAGGAACAACCGTGGACATCTTCAAGAGGAAACTAGATTGTTTCCTGCAAGGAGTGCCGGACCAACCGGACTGTGGTGGGTATATGGGCCTGCGGGCCGCTCCAAGCAACAGCCTGGTGGACCAAACTCTCACAAGTCAAGCCTGGCCTCGGGTCGGGCTTGGGGAGTAGAAGAACTCCCAGAACCCCATCAACCAGACCAAGAGATTCATTTGGAACTGACCTTATATCAAAGAGTAGATATGGCAGTTCCTCTGCCCAACGTCCTTGCTTACCAATCTAATACTTCCTGATCATCTGTGTCAGTGTCTGATGGAACATCTCAAGTGCTTCCTGGGACTCGGGGTGATAAGCGCTATAGGTGATGTGAAGAATTTCCATGTTCGATATCTGTTGGTTAAAACATTTAGAAGTAAAATTTGGTCCCTGATCAGTTTGAACTGTCTTAGGAAGCCCCTGTCTCGAGAAGAACCAGATCAGGTGTTTCACTAGTACCTTAGATGTTACCGTTTGGAGGGGAACAGCTTCAGGGTATCTACTAACTCTGTCCATGATGGTAAACATATATTGTACACCTGAAGTAGGAGGAGGAAGAGGACCAACAATATCTAAAATTAGGTGTTCATAAGGTTCTATAGAGGGTATCGGGTTTAAGGGGGCTTTAGGAATTGGTGGGTTTACTGTACCAACCACCTGACAAACATGACATTTTGCAGTGGTGTCGTACATCGGCTTTCATCTTGGGAAAGTAAAAATTCCTAGCTAGCCGGTGGAAGGTCTTGGAAATCCCACCATGTCCAGAGTATCCGTTAACATGTGCCACTTCAATCAGTCTTGACCTAAATGGGGTGGGCACCACTATTTGTATGTTACTTACATCAGCTGAGGAGTGAGGAGTTCTCTGTAGGCACCTTCTGAACAACACTTTGCCGTCCTTTAAATATCTAGCTCCTGACTTCTGACCTGAGTTAATCAGATCTGCCAGAGCACTTGTGGGTCTTTCTCCTGCTCTCTTATTAAAGACCCTCTGGTCCAATCCGGATTCTCTGGAAAAATTTTAAAAGTTTTACTAGGGTCTTTGATAGCCTCAGGGGTACTCATAGGGTTAAATAACTTTCTCAGCCCTAAATGTTCTTTGGCCTGGGATCTGGTTTGAACTACCGCCACCGGCGTCCACACGTCAGTTACTGGTTCTGCCACATCCACGGGATTAATCTGCTACAGCCCTAATACCAAATCATTGGCCAGTATGACCTAGATTCCCTGTACTGGAATATGCTCTACTACAGTTAAAGTACAAGGGCCAGTAAAATACCGAGAGGTAAGGTGCACGCCCACCAAAGAGGCGACATACAACGAGTCTAGGAAGCCTCCTAGAATAACACTTGGCTGCCCCTCAACCCGTACCTCCTTCGGTAAAGCACTCTTCTTTATTAGGGACTGAGCCGCACTACGGTTCCTCAGAATAGTCACCGAGTTGCTACCTCGTCTTCCGGCTACACTTCCAGTTGACGTGTAAGGGGCGAACATATTACATTTTGAACTCTTGTAGTCCGACCTTGGTAGATGGGCCTACTCTGATGGTTGTAGTAGATTTACCAACAAAACCTTTTTGTTGGAGGGGTGACTAGCTGCCTGTTTACAAGCCGCCGCCACGTGACCGGTTCGTCCACATCTCCAACATACTATATCTATCCATTTACTCCTCTTTGGACTTACCCACTTGGGACTACCTGGCCCCTGTATTTCCCCTCCTTTATACCCATGTTTTCCTCTGTACCTATATGTAGTATACTGACCTGGTTTCGTAGGATGCCGTGCAGGGGCTTTGTGAGTCAATGCATACTCGTCGGCCAACGTGGCTGCCATCTCTAATGTTTCCACCTGCTGTTCTTCTAGATAGGTCTTTAAATCTTCGGGTAGGTAATCTTTAAATACCTCTATGAGGCTAAGCTGTTCTAGCTGTTCATTGCTTTTCATGATGTTCTACTTTTCTAGACTCACACCAGTCTACGAATAATCTCTTAATCTTGCGAATTCTTTATACGCAAGATTAACCCCTTTCTTCAGGTTTCGAAATTTTTGCCGGTATGCTTCTGGAACCTACTGGCAAGCGTGCAAAACCACCTTTACTGCATCGTAATCACTTGACTCATTCACTGATAATGTTGAGTATGCTGTTTCGGCTTTCCTAACACCGACTGAAATATTATAGCCCAATTATCTTTAGGCCATTCGAAAGATGCAGCGACTTTTTCAAAAGCGGCCAAAAATTTTGATACCTCTTTTACATTAAATTTCGGAACCATTTTGATGTTCCGCACCGGATCGAAACTACTCTTTTCCTTTCTACTACCACCTAATCTCAGTACTTCTAATTCGTGTTTTTTTCTTCTTTTCTTGTCTTTCCTTCTTTTCTTGTCTTTCCTTCTCTCCTTCTCTTTCTCGCTCTTCCCTTTCTTTCTAGTAATTCCAAACGTTTCATTTCCAGTTCTCTCTCTTTCAAAGCCATTTCATTTTCTTTCATTTCGCATTATATTTCTATTTTTTTCCACTATCTCGTGATTGACCTCCAATGCACGCATTTTCACAGTGAGTAGACTGATATTCAGTTCACTAGTATCACTGTCATCATCACTGCCTTTGTCTTTTTCAGAGGAAGCCAAGTTTGTCTTTTTACTTTGTCCTTCACTGTCCTTTTTATCGGCAGGTTTCAAATGCTTTTGCACTTTTGAAAGGATGTCCACCCGCGAATCCGATCACTCTCCTTAATTTCCAGGTACGCACTTATCAACACAAATTCGGATTTCCCAAGGTATTTTAGTTTGGAGAGGCAATCTTCCTGGTTCAGGAACTCCTGAACATCATCCAGGGTGTCAATGGTCTGCCTCTCAGCCATTGTTCCCTTCTGTAGTACGACACAAACAGAACGAACGTAATCACTGAACTTAAAATTTATACGGCAAAACGGGACATCTATCCACAAGGATAGCACTTATTTACCTGCTAATTACCTTAAACAAATCACTAAGACCAATGAATGCTCTGAACAAGAGGCAAGGATCCTGCTGGGGATGCCATTAATGTTACGAACACTTCGTAACCGGGTTCTTTATAAACTCTGATCCTACTCTAGTTCTGAGGCCCCTAATCTTGGTGGAAATATAGTGTAATGTTTAAAGTTAATATTAGAAGAAAGACACTTAAAATATCCCGTTATTATTTCCCATCACCATAGGAATCCATATATATAATATATACAACGCTATGAGAGGTCAAAAGGATTGGCGTTGCTAGCCCTTACGCTAGCCTGCTTCACGGTTGACAATCACAAAGTGCTTCTGCTGTGGTCTTCTTTGCGCACTCGCTGGTACGCCCAAGCAACAAAGCCAACAACACTCGACCATCCCTACTGGCTAGTACCTTCCAGAACCGAAGTGTACAGCGCTCAACCACAGCGCTCTTCTAGCCCCATTAGCTAGCACCCCCAGGAGTAAAGTCCACAGCGCTCGACCAGCAACCTGTCCTCTTAAAAAGAACGTCGCTTTTGGCCGTTTGCCCGTATGGCCGAATTTGGACGTAATTTGAAATTGAAAAAAAAATTAAAATAAATGTGGGATTTTGTTTTTCACCAACAGTAAGTTAAGGGTCCTCTGATAGGTTAGGTGGGCAGGAAATTCTCATAAAGTTTCAAAACGTTATGAAAAACGTTAATGTAAAGTGTCCTCTCATAACGTCTGCGCGTAGGCGGGACGACTCAAATAGAAAACGGAACAGAACGTCACTTTTGTGAGTCGATTTCATTTCAAATTACGTCCAAATTTGGCCATATCGCGCATACGAGCCAAAAGTGACGTTCTTTTTAGGAGGACGGGTTGCGACCAGCCCACTTGGCTAGTCCGTCCAGGTCGACCTCTGCCTTCCACTACCCCGACTTCATTGCCTTCCCTGGCCTGCCTCTGGTCCCTCGTCACTTTTCAGCCTGGCAGACTAAAAGATGGGAAGCTATGATTACTGGGAGGGTCGACTTGCATAGTTCGGCACCCAGATCGTAGATGGCGACGAAGTCCGTCACAACCACTATCGCAGGCCCTTCACATTCGTTGGAGACAAAGCCTAGATACTGGCGTTATCCCTGACATACTAAAAACCGCAGAGATAGCACCACTCCATAAAGGAGGAAATAAGGAAGAAGCCAAAAATTACAGATCAATAGCACTAACTTCACACATCATAAAAATCCTTTGAGAGAGTGCTAAGAAGTAAGATCACAAAATACATGGAATCACAGTATCTCCATAACCCCGGACAGCATGGTTTCAGAAAAGGGCGCTCTTGCCTATCACAGTTGCTGGACCACTATGATATAACATTAGATGCTATGGAAGACAAACAAAACGCTGATGTAATTTACACAGATTTCGCAAAAGCCTTCGACAAATGTGACCATGGTGTTATTGCACATAAAATGCATTCAAAAGGAATTACCGGAAAAATAGGCAGATGAATTAACAATTTCCTGACTAATAGAACCCGATGTGTAATAGTCAACAAAATCAAATCCGGTCCATCAACCGTGAAGAGCTCAGTCTCCCAGGGTACTGTGCTTCCTCCAGTACTTTTTCTCATCCTCATATCGAACATAGACAAGGACACTGTTAAATGAGAGAACTAGTGGCTTATGGATCTCTATGATTATATGTAATTAAATTCCATTATTCTATTAGGCAATTAAACAATGAACCGTATATTCTATACCTTCCAGAACCAGTTTCTCATGACACATTTTGTTTTTTTTTCTATGAGATTAATCTATGTGCAACATATATTATGCGATAATAATAATGATATTATGCACACACATTGATAATGAACAAAAATGTAATGGATAAAATACTACTGCATGTTAAAAATCAAATCATGTATCTGATTAATATGCAATGATTAAAAATGCTTTGACTCTCAATAATTAAAAGGTACTATCAACAATGAAAGCTGATTAAATCTCAGTTGTGACAGAGGGACGTAGGTGAAGTCCAATCTCTACAAGTCTAAAAACAGCTTGAGATAGTGATCCTAGGAACACATGAGTATGTGACAGTCACACGCTTCCTCAGTGGTGTTGCACCAGGCTGCAATAATTAAATTCCATAACTTCCACTCCAAATTAGTATTCACACACATAAATGCAATATCTAAATATTTGGAGGGGGTGGAAACAGCACTTACGTGGGGTTTATTTTATCGCCTGTAGCGTTACGACAGGGCACCTACATGAACATATTTAAGAGCTCGTTAAATAGAACAAAAGAGGTAAAAATGCCTGCCGATCTGATGTCCGTGATTCTGGTAAGCTGCGTCCTCAATCTGAAGCCCAATGATGTACGGATGCTTGCTAGATTGTAAGATGTGTAAGGACTGCTTCAGAACACCGTGCTGCCAGTGTATCTAATATTGCGAGAGTCTCCTGGCTGCTCAAAAGTCGCGCATGCGCATAACTCCCAGTGGAGGGCCCGAGCATAAATTATTTTTATTTATTAAAGCTAAATAGGGAAGGAAGTGTTTATGAAAACTGTTTATATCTTAATCAAATAATTTATGTGGTGATGTTTGATTCTCACAGTGCAGGTCAATTAATGTAGACTGCACAAATAAATCGAGAATCCTTTGGAGGTGGAAATTATTTTAGATTATGATATTATTTACTAGAACAGCTATCAAGCTGGGTAAAGGAATTCCTGTAAACTTTTGTATACTAAATAAAGTAAACTTATTACTAAATAATTATCCCTAATAAAGGAAATTGAATGGTTGTACTTCTATTAGGTCTACAGATATGTGGAAATTTATTCTCCGTGGGAGGCTGACGCAACACTGCACAATTCTCGGAGAAATTACATGATGTACCACATCCTAATGCAATGAATTCTATGATACTAAACTACGGACTAGTAGTATTAGTTAATAATAACAATTAGTACAGGAAATACAACCCATTGTACTAAGGATTAGTAAATGAGTATTAAATAATAATGAAGTCTAATACAGGAAATACATCCTATTGTATTAGGGATGAGAATAATTGTTGGAAATTTCCAACAGACACAACCTATAGTACTGTATCATCCTTTGCAGATGACACTAGGATTTTTATGAGAGTATACAGTATAGAGGACATGACAAACCTTCAATCAGATGTAAATCAGGTCTTTCTATGGGCTACAGAAAATAATATGGTGTTTAACAAAGATAAGTTCCAGCTCATGCACTACGGGAAAAAGGAAAATATAAAAACGGAAACCACGAACAAAACGCAGTCAAATCGTAACACAGAACGAAAAGGCAATGCAAAAGATTTGGGTGTACTCATGTCGGAAGACCTTACCTTTAAAGAACACAATAAAGTCACCGTCACAACTGCAAGAAAAATGACAGGTTGGATAACAAGAACCTTTCACAACAGAGATGCTATACCGATGATGATACTTTTCAAGACGCTATTGCTCTCTAGAGTGGAATACTGCTGCACAATGACAGCCCCTTTAAAAGCTGGAGAAATTGCTGACCTGGAGAGCGTGCAGAGATCCTTTACTGCTAGAATCCACTCAGTAAAGCATCTAAACTATTCGGACCGACTAAAGAGACTAAATCTGTATTCTCTTGAGCTCAGGCGGCAGAGATACATAATAATTTACACGTGGAAAATAGTAAAGGGGCTGGTCCCTGTTACCTACCGTACGTTACAGCTCGTGACCCTATAACAGCTAACTTTAAAAAAGGTCTAGGGTAACTAAAAACTGCTGTTCACAAGAGCGGGTCACCAGTATAACCCCTTGATAAGTAATGAGCACTTTGTTAAAAATCTTCCTTTAGGACTGAAAGAATACATATAAAACTTATATATATATATTACATAAATCTCAATAGCAAACAGATGATTAATGGATCACAAATATATATCAAAGTAAAATATCACTGACTCTCCCAGAAATTAATATAATATTAATATATGTATGGTTATGACAGAACAATAATGTAAAACTTAACTCCACAAGATGTTAACTCTCTGGTTCTGGATCAGCTACTGACTTACAATTACGCGGGAGTCAAAAACATTGCCTTGCCCCGCGAACAATTTGCCAAAGTTCCAATATTTATTATTTCTACAATGGAGCAATACATTGTGACAAGAGTAATCTTAAACTAACGTAATGAATGGTCAATACATATTGGTATACAAAAATAAGGTAATTATTGCTTTACATAGTAATTAAAATACACATACAAAAAGGGAATAATGGCATGCTCACCCAGCAACGAACTATCCCACGACAATTTGCCAGATACAGTTCACACAATTATTATTCACCTCTGTTACCCACATATGATCACATATAAATCATTAGTTCCCGTGGGAAACTGAATACACAAAGAAATAAAACAATCATTCCCACGATACGTTGGGCCTAACGCCAACAATGTAACATGAAATTATTTTACATAGAACATATAAGTATATCAATATACATACTTGTAATTTACACACAATTATAAAGGTACATATTAATTTATTTAATTACAAATCTTATAGAGGTACGTAACAGTCCCAAACATGCACACAGAAATAACATCACATGAGACCAGAAGGCATGGCAGGATGTGCAGAATACCCCCATTGATAAGCAGAGGTACAACAGGTACTCTATCAACATCAGAGGCCCGAGGCTGTTCAACACGCTTTCACTACACATGGGCATAACTGGCCGACCCCTCACAGTATTCAAGAGAGAACTGGATAAGCACCTCCAAAGGATACCTGATCAACCAGGCTGTGACTCATACATCAGGCTGGGAGCAGCCACGTCCAACAGCCTGGTTGACTAGTCCAACAACGAGGAGGCCTTGTCGACGACCGAGCCGCGGGGTCGTTAAGCCCCGGAATTACCTCAAGGTAAGGTAACCCTTCACCACAATTGTCACTGACCACTAACCGTTAGAAACCATCTTCAATAATCCGATGTCCAAACAACCAGCTCGCATTGAGAGATGGGCTCTTCGTGTGCAACTATATATCTTCACTGTGAAGTACAACCGGGGTGCAGGTAATCCCGCTGATTACATCAGTCGACATCCTGCCAACAGTTTCACCATCACCAAGCATCAGCAAGTTGCCGAGGTATGTACACTCTGTAACCTGTGATGCAGTCCCTAAGGCTCTCACTCTTGATGAAATCCGTACTGCAACCCTAGAGGACCCAACTCTGCAAACAACAATGAATGCATTGTCCAAGAAAAGTTTTCCACGCATCCCACCCTCAGGAGTTGACTAAGATGCATTCAAAGCACTTGAACGCATCCAAACAATAAATATGTTATGCAACAACGCAACACTGTGATGCGAGATACATGTATCATCATTCCAGCAGCGTACTCTGAAGTAGCACATCAAGGACACCAAGGTCTTGTTAGGGCCAAACAGCTGCTACAAGAAAAGGTGTTGTTTCCTGGCATTGATCGTCAAACAAAGGACATACATGATGCCTGTTTCCTCTTGCCAAGTTGCAGTGGATACTTCAAGACCAACACCTCTACAACCTTCACCACTACCTGCTGCACCATGGATGGCATTATCGATGGACTTCTGTGGACCCAGTCACCAGAAGACATGGCTACTTCCCACGGCGATATTAACATGGACTCTGAAAGCAGCCAGTCAGACGAGGAGGGCGTGTATCAAGAAATTCTGACAAGGCATAAGAAGAAACGCAGGAGACAGGAGGCAAGGCGTAGTGTGGACAGTAATACACTTAACGGAAACGACAAGAGAATGAAGAACGACGCCGAGACTGATGCAGACAAACGGACGGAACGATGTGAGGAAGGTGAGGATCAGCGGAGATGGAGGCTTCTCTTCCCTGCCTCATGCACGCTGGCCTATCACCAGAAGCTGCTGTGGACAGTCAGACTCGGAAGAGAACACCGCAAGTTCGAGCCCCTGCTGAAGGAAGTTGTAAACAGACCTTACTTAACGGTAGGTTCTATGGAGGCAGTGATGTTTCTTAGCCAGCAAGGATATGATGGATTTGTTATGGAAATACCTGAGGGGAACGAGAAGCTGACGAAGGTAATTATCTATAAATACCCTCAGATTCTGGACCCCGAGTTCATCCTCGACGACCAACGATTTGTGTGGGCCAAGCGTCACCTTATTAAAGGTGAAGCTAGGAGTCAGGTGGTGGCTCTAGTGAGAGGTGAAGTTCCCGAGAAAGTGTTCATCACCGGGGCTGGCTACAGGCATGTAGCAAAGTATGTGGAAGAGCCCATAATATGCCTGAAATGCTGCAGATGGGGCCATAAATCCTGGAGCTGTCAAAATGATCCACGATGTCGTTTCTGCGGAAAGTCTCACCCCTCTACTGTGTGTAGAAACAGACTTAATCTGGGTGAGAAAATAGTTCCCAGATGCTGCAACTGTGGAGTTGTTCACAATGCCAGCTCGGCTGTGTGTAGCAAGAGGCCGAGTATGGGTGTTCTCCGGCCGGTGAATGTTACAGAGCAAGCAAGAGCTCTTACCCAGACACCGGGAGCACAGCAAAACAGTCTGCCCCAAACAGTGCCAGTGAACCGGACGAATGCGTGGGTAGAGGAGTCACCTTTACTTAGGCAGGCTCAAGCAACAAGCAGCCACGCCACCACTCAGGACTCCGGCAGTGACAGTGTAACGGTGAGTGAAGTGGCTACTCTGGCTCAGAAAGAGGGTCATAATGATATGGTCAAGGAAGTGTGGGCTGAACTTAGAAAAGTTGGTGAGTTCCTCCAAAATCTTGGGCAGAGAATCGAGTCCACGAGGCTAAATTAAACGTTCAGGAGGTCAAGGAAAATCATAAAACGGTGAAGGATGGACAGGATATAGTGGTTGAGGACAATAATGAAATATTGAGTAATGAAATGAAGGAAAGTGAAGTGTGTGTGAATGATGATAGTCGTAGTGAAAGGAAGAACCCTATAATTTCACATAAAATGAAGGAATCATTTGGGCCAATAATGGACGTCACAGACTGAAAAAATCTCTTGAGAATCGCAATGTCGCTTTTACTGGTGAACTTGGGAGGAGGTGGGAGATGTTATACAAGGTATGGCTATCATTTAGTGAACTTATTGGGGATGACTTAGGCAGTGAATTGATTAATAATGGATCACCCTAGACTGAAAATGTTGTCATGGAATGTTAATGGTTTAAGAAACAGGGTTACAGATGTTCATTGTTATGTGATGGGAAATGATATTGATGTTGTAGCTCTCCAGGAGACAGGGGATGGGAATGAAGGCTTATTGAAATTAAATGGCTATGAAGGGTTTAACCTCTTCGCCGCAAATAACATCAGAGGCACGTCGATTTATGTTAAGAACTCCATACCAGCAGAGTAGTAGAACCGCCATCAAAAACGCAAGGTATAGAGAGTGTCTGTGTTAAATTATCATTAAGGGGAGGGGAATTTATTGTAGTTAATTTGTATGTATCCAGGAACTGCTTCGACGCTAACTATTTACCTGACTGCATTTACACTAATCCTTCACTGGTCATTGGGGACCTTAATGCTCGGCACACAAGCCTTGGGACAGTGGGTAGTATTAATGCTAATGGGGTCAAGTGGTTACAGTTTCTACAAGATCATCCAGATACCTGTCTCTTGGGAAACAATGAACCAACTCACATCAGGGGAGGACGGCTTGACTATGCTTGCATTTTAAACTCTCAGGGGATTATGGGGGAGGCTCGGGTTGTTCGGGAACTACTTAGTGTCCACTTTGCCTTGAACGTTGAATTACCACTGGGGAAAAAGCAAGTCCATTTTCAAAGGAAAAGGCTAAATATTAATAAAGATATGAAAAATTATTTTATTCGAAATATGGGAGATTGGTATCAACATTACACGCCGCTCTGCGTTGATAGTTTTTACGAGGATATGGTCGAGAACAGAGAAATTAGTACAGAGGGAAAATAACGGGGGCAGGGGAAGCAAGACGCACGGACCTAAGAAATTGAAATATTCCAATGATCAGCGAGTCAAGGGGTGGGAGAGAATGCTTCGGAGTGCGCATAAAGAATGGTTAAAAAATGGAATGAGGGATGAAGAGAAAAATACAATGTTGGAAGTGGCTAGGGAATGCAGTCAGGTGAGGAAGGAGGCGCAGTACAGATACTAGCAAGAATTTGCTCAGTCCATTGGTAATACTAAGAATCTTAAAGACATATGGAGAGCAGTAAACAAAATCAGGGGTTGTAAGACCAAATTCATTGCTCACTCAGATCCAGGGAAAGTTGCTAATGAGTTAGTAGATAAATGGGCAAGTGCTGCTGGTATGGAGTCCTTACCTGCAGACACGAGAGTCACCATTGAGTCATGGGAAAATATTAGAAATGGAGTAACTTTATGTGCCTTAAATACAAGATCTATAACATGCACTGAGATAACTCACGATGAGCTACTGGATGCTATAAAAAGTGGCAGCTCTACTGCTCCGGGAAAAGATGGAGTAACGAATGACATACTTAATTATTTAGCCGGTATGAAACCTACTCCCTTACTTGGTTTGTTTAATATGAGTTACAGAGAGGGAAAGTTACCAAGAAAATGGAAAGAGGCTGTCATCATTCCTATCCCTAAGTCAAACGGAGGCTACAGACCTGTCTCCTTAATATCCTGCTTTTGTAAAATGATGGAAAGGATTTTGTTAAATAGGCTACTCTACCTTGTAGGTGATATGTCCAGTAATCTCTTTGGTTTTATCAAAGGCAAAAGTACTGCGGATTGTCTCTTAAAGTGTTTGTCTAATGTGGATGACAATTGTAGAGTTTTTGTTGATTTACAAGGAGCATTTGATAAAGCCAATGGGGAAGTAATCTTATACGAATTAGCCAATCTGGGAATAACAGGGAGATTGCTACACTGGATAAGGGATTACCTACAAGGCAGAAAAGGTCAGATGTATTACCAGGGTTACATGTCTGAGGAACGGAGGTTTCAGTTAGGTACCCCACAAGGGGGAGTATCAAGTCCCACCTTATTCAATGTATTAATGAACAGATTAGCATCAGAGATGTATCCTCCAGGGGTCACGACGATCATATATGCTGATGACATTCTTATACAAGGCACTTCTGGGAACAAAATTCAAACTGCTCTTAACATACTTGGTACAACCTGTCACAAGTTAGGCTTAGTTATAAATGCAGATAAAACCAAATACGAGTATATGAAACGAAGAAATATAACACTTACTCTAAATGGTGTGGAACTGAGCCGTGTTCAGAAGTACAAGTATCTGGGCATGTATGTTGGATACACATGTGAGAGTAAAAATGCTGAAATAAATCATATCAGCACCTTATGTAAAGCCCGCCTGCATCCTCTAAAAGTCTGAAAAGGCTTTTTCTGGTAAAGGTGTTGGGGTACCTATCTTGCGGATGTTATACATAAGCACTGTTCGGTCCCTGATAGACTACGCAGCACCCGTATTGTCTTACACCGGCCAAGGCAGAATTAAAAAAATAGAGCTGATACAGAACGAGGCTATGAGGATTATTCTTGGATGTCAAAGAAATGCAATGATTGAAATAATGAGAATGGAATTAAATTTACTGAGTGTGTGTGATAGAGTCCGTGACATTAACACTAGAGTATCTATTCGTTTCATGCGGAGAAAAGGAGGGGATAAGCTGTTTGAGAGCGTTCAGACCTGCTTGAGTGACGTACACACTTCCAGGAAACTGAGGGAGACACGCTACACGAGAGGATTAGCTCATGACCTCAGGGAATACGACGTACTTGACTGCTGTAAACCCTCTCGACAGTGTAATATGTCTGCTCCCTGGAAAGTACAGAAAATAGACGTCGAAATTGTACCCCTCAAGGTGAAAAAGATTCATCATGAACCGGGACAATTACGGTGTTTGTATGGAAGCATGATATCTCGGTTACCAAGAGGCAACAGTTTACATGTATATTGCGACGGGTCGGTGGCGGAGGATGGCAGGGCCGGGTGTGGTGTCCTAATAAGGGATTATACGGAGTTTGGGACTGTGGACAGGATAATTGAACTCCGGCTTAGTAATTATATATCATCCACACAAGCTGAACTGCAGGCCATTCTGGCGTGTTTGGAGGAAGTACGTCATGACGACAAAAATGTTTTTGTATTTGTCGATAGCCGAGGAGCACTGGAGTCCTTAAACAGTCGAAACCCAGACTTCATGTTTATAGTGGAGGACTGTAAGAGAAGAATAACTGAGATACAGCTGAAAGGTTATAGTGTGAAATTCATGTGGATTCCATCTCATGTTGGAATAGTGCTCAACGAGGTGGCGGATGACTTGTCCAAACGTGCCACATCAAAACCACAAGTTGACATTGAATGTGAATTCACAATGAGACAAATAAGAAGCAAAATCAGAAATATTCAGGCACAGGCAGAAGTGGAGAGGAGAGAGATAATGTATGAGAGTAGTCAAACCATGCAACACTACATGTATGTGAGTCAAAACACCCATTTCACTTATGGTAAAAGGAGAAATGCTTGGAGTGACTGTGTACATGCGGCTCAGGCTTGGGTACAAATATTACTGGGAATATGGGATAGATGTTCATGATAATGACACGAAGTGTAAACTATGTGGTATGTTAAGGTCTCACACCCTGGCCCATTATGTTCTTGATTGTCCGTTGATTAATGTATATAGAAACACTGAGATAAGGACTGTTCCTGAACAAATAGCCTGGATGTGTCACAACGGAAAGGTTGATGATATTCTTGAGAGATATAAAAATTTTGCACCAAGATTGTAATATTTTGTTGAATTATCTGCAGGTGTCTTGCAAATTGTCTATACAGTATACCTAGGTCATAAAAGTATTTGTGTGTACGTCTGATACCATACTACTTGTGAAGGAGGAAATGTATATGTTTATCTCTCAGAATGTTTGGTAATATGTTTATTGTTTGTGATGTGTGTCTATGTATATATTAACACGTTGTACTGAATGGGGTAAGAATAGCTTGAGCTACCTCATCCCTTTGTGTGTATTTTACCTCAATAAACTTATTTCAATTTCAATTTCAATTTCTGTGGACCGTTACCAGCTGAAAAGTACTTGATGGTGGTCATTGATGATCACTCCCGTTATCTAGAAGTGGAAATCCTCACTTCCACAACTGCAAAGACTGTTATCCCAAAAGTCGACAAGATATTTTAAAATTTTGCCATTTCCGAAGTTGATATGACTGATTGCAGTTCCCCATGGTGAAGTAGTAAGACACTCACCTGGTGTTTTGCGAGCGGTTTATCCTGGGTTCGTATCCTGGCCAGGGAGGATTTACTGGGCATCAATCCTTAACTTAACCTCTGTTTACTCAACAGTAAAATGGGTACCTGGCTGTTAAATAATTTAGCGGGTCTTATTCCGGGAAACATTGGATCAAGAACTTACCCGAAACGCTATGCCTGCTACTGGCTGTACAAGAATGTAAGAACTCTTGAATATATAAATAAATAAAAATAAATAAAAACAGTGGACCACTATTCAATGGATAAGATTTCGTCAACAATGTTGAGCATATTGGATTCAAACACCGCTCTTTGATGTCACTACATCCTCAAGTAAATGAAGAAGTTGAGAGATTCATGCAACCTCTCATGAAAGCGGTACGCTGTGCTCATGCCGAAGGACGATCCTGGAAACAAGCTATGTATGCTTTTCTCAGGAACTACCGTGCAACACCGCATGGAACACTGGGTAAGTCGTTTGGCGAACTTTTATTTGGACGTCCTATGAGGATCACACTACCCGTCATGCCAGCCGAGGTAACGGATAAACGTCTCAAGTATGCACTAGCCAAAGGCAAAATGAAAATTGCTCATGATCAACGTGCAAATGAACAATTCTTTAAGGTAGGAGACACCATTCTTGTTAAAAAAAAGGGAAAGCTAGATATGCCATGAGATACAAAACCATATAAAGTGACTAGTGTAAAAGGGACTATGGTAACAGTGAGTAATAGCGATCATAGTATAACACATAATATGTTAAAGTGATTCCAACTAGTGTAGAAAATTATGAAGTGCAAAGTCGAACAAACGATAAAGGAAAAATGGTTTATAACTCAACAAACAATTCATCAAGGGAGATTCTTGTGTTAAAGGACTCTCGCCCTAAACGTAATTGTAAACGCCCTCAGCGATTTGATGATTAATTGTGTTCCTATGTAATGCAAAGTATTTGATTTATTATGCTAAATTAAATTGAATATTGCAGATCTCTCATTTAATATTTTGTAACATTGTAATACAGTTTTTGTCATATTTGTTTAACACTGCAATTATGTTTTAAACATTGAAATACTGTGTGGTAAAGATTAATTTGTATAGCTTCTTTGTTTGCTTATTTAATAATAAAATCAATGCAACATATTTTGATATGTTAATTACTTACTTTGTGTCAATATCTTTGCTTTGTGCTACAAGCATGATGGACATCCTGCATTCATTCCTTTAAAAGAAAAGGAGAGATTTCATGTTCATGGCAAACGGCACCATCCGTTTGTAAGCACTGCATTTCATACACCAGCAGTAAATAAACAACAGGGAGTGTGCACGACGCCGTCCACGATTGGAGGTGGCTAGTCATGTATCATATTAAATATTTAAGTCAGTAACAAAGCAATGGCTTTACATCAACCCTACAACCAAGGCCATCTACAGCAACACAGAACACCACACTTACCTTCTCCCTCCAACTCTTCCTTCTTCCATGTCACTCTCTCTACTTGTTCAGCCCCCCCCCCCCTCCTCTAAGAACAAGCATTATTCCCTTCCAGAAAACACAAAATATAACCGTAAAGATATTTTTTCAGTTGTTACTTGATTAAAATGTTCATATGATGTAAAAGCAATGTTTTAACACCATTGTGGTTAGAGGGCTGGTATAATGTAGCAGGAACATTGCAACAGCATTTTGGTTACAACGAAACCCATTCCAATTCACTGTCTTTTCACACACCTCCAAATTCACGTCACGTCTTACAGACAGCCCTTTTCTCATGTTCATGTCTGCATAATCAACCCTTCCCAAGTAACATCTTAATACTGCATAATTTGCTTTATAGAAGCCTGGTAAAATTACAATGTTTTCACTTGCGCAACTTTCCCATGTTAAGTTAAATCTAATTTCCTTATTGTCTTTGTTCCATAACATGCTCTCTATTTCTCAGTCATTTATTAGTGTCTTCCTGTTAGCTAGAACTAATTCTAATATATTGTTTTTCTATGTTGGGTGCATAACTTTTAATTAATTAATTCATTGTGTTGGGGAACAAGCAGCCAGAGTGTGTTCATACACGTTAGGTTCATATCGAATATGCCTCCCTCCTCAGGTCGAATTACTGACCCCACCCTGAATGCAACTCCACTTCAAGGTAATGTACTCGAACATAGATGGGATTACAAGCAAGACAAGCAAACGTAGGGAAAGAGCACAAGAAGTGGACCCAGATGTAATTGAACTCACGGAAACAAAACTCTCAGGGATCATAACGAATGCTGCATTTCCCCAAAACTACATTGTAATAAGAAAAGAGAGAAAAGGTAGGGGATGAGGCAGAGTGGCTCTACTGATGAGAAAGGAATGAAATTTCGAGGTGATGGTCATTCTGTGCTGCGAAAGATTCAGAGACTTCATAACAGACACCATGATGATGGGAGGACCAAGCATAGTAGTAGCAGTGAGATATAACCACCACCAAATGACAGAAGACCCCAGGCAAGAGTATGTCAGAAACAGGGCAGTTAACACTATAATTGAGAGAGCAGCCGCTGCTGCCTGTTGAAATCGATCCTATCCCAGCAAACACAAAACTTTGTAGAAATCTCCAAGAGGTTGGGGGAATGACTTGTAATAAAAATGGTGCAGAAAGCATTTAGGCAACGTTTAATTCAAATATGTTACAAATATTTATTCATATAAGTTTCATAATATATGTTTTTTCTAAAACTATTTTACTACTAATGTATTACAAATATTTGTTACATAATTAAATAAAGAAAGTATTGTGTTCTGGTAAAGTCCCTTAATAAATTGTGAATGATATTTAATGGTTTTATACAACACTCAAAAAACATTTAGCTATTCTATGATCAGATAAAATTAGTTTTAATAATTTTGCTAAAAATCGCACCAATTTGACTTCTTATGTATGTGAGATTTTTTCTTTGACGTAATCAAAAGAATTGATTCCTATTGATTTTACGTTAATCGTAACTACCTCACAAGACAGGCAGACCTTAAACAGCAATAACTGCCACAGGCAGATGTTTTAACTTAAAGCCTAAGATTATAGGACAAGCGGGAGTAAACCGCCAGGCGCCACCACACGGGTGGAACCTGTCACTTAGGTCGTTGGCTTCTCCTAGTTAAAAACTAATAGAGAGTATCCGACGGATTCTCACACCAAATTTTTAAATTTGATGTGTGGTGCTGCACAATGGACTCTAGCTTTAGATACAGACTTAACTGACATAATCAGGCAAAGCGTTGCAGAACATGAAATGTGGGACAATAATCTTGGAAGGTTTGACTTAAACGACCATCTTCTAGAAACATAACAATTTATTCAACAAAACTATAACTACTACAACATCGACTTTACGTTACTTTACTGTCACCCCAGCGGCACATGCAAGAACAGCTATTCAACAGCCTGATGGACCCACTGTATCCTTTCCCGTCGTCGAGCACTGAATAATGACACTAACTGAATAAAGTGGTGCCCATTGGTGACGCAAGCTTACAATCAATATTGTCACGGCTTCACGGTGAACAAATATTATAATGACAAAACTTGACTGGTGCTCGCTAAGGCGGGTGATCCAAGAATGATTACCCCCTATAAAAGTCTTATGTTAACACTTGTCTCTCAGGACAACAACAACAAAAGTTACACTAATTGAATTTACCAATTACGTTAACACACTCGTGTCTCAACGACACTTAAATGGCAGCCATAACTCGTAAATCAAATAATTACATCATACTTGAAAGTCAAGCATTCGGTGAGCAATTCCCAATTAATTACTGAAAACAACAGTCTATTAATTCAAACAAGTATTGACAAAGCCTACTGTCAACCAACTGACAGGTCTCTTCCAGTCTTACGACAAGATTACCTTAACGAGGGTTCGACTACTGTACCACACAAGGCCACAAGACACCCTGTGTATACAACAACATCAACAAATATGTAAATTCACTAAGTGGAGGGTGCTAATTCTCCTTAATTGATTCCTGGCTTCGTCGCCAGAGGCTGCAGACGTAGGGTTTGAGCTGTCACTCATCGTTTGCCGTTGCTGAGTGGTGGTTTGCTGTGAGAGGTGTGGAGCGCCCACTTGTCGGGGCTCCGCCTGGCGGTATGGAGGTGACTGGTGGTAGCCGTATTCGACGGGTGAATTCTGTATGGCTGGATTTTTCTGCTGCTGTGTACTAGCCCATTGTGGATATTGCTCTCCGGGACGTGCTCCGTATCGATGTCTCCGATCTCCTGGGACTAGAGAAGATATTGCCTACCCGTGTTGCGGTGTTAGCCACGTCACCTGTTTACCAGGAGTTTGTGGCTCGCTGGGATGCACGCTTGTTTCCTCTTCCGGACTCGGCTGTGTCTGAGGAGATCTCAGATCCCTGGAGGCCCTTGACATTTGTGAGTGTTCACGGCGTGCCGGTGACCCTTCCCGAGGCGGACCTCATGTCGTTGTTTACGCGGTTTGGTGCGGTGGTGAAGCACCGATTCAACACTGAGTGCGGGCCGGCTGGGTGCACGCACGCTCGTCATGCGGATCACGAGCCCTATTCCTTCCTGGATTTCGTTTCTTGGGCTCTCTATGCGAATCTTTTTTTAACCTCTAAAAGAGGTTTAGTCTTTTATTAACAATATCTTTCAGGACCCTTTCCTCCGTTTTATGAGCTGTGGAAAAGAAGTTCCTGTAAAATAGTCTAATAGGGGGTATAGGTGTTGTGTTGGTTGTCTCTTCAGAGGTTGCATGGCGTTTCACTTTCCTTCTTATGTCTTCGACGAAACCATTTGAGAAGCCGTTGTTGACTAGGACCTGCCTTACCCTACAGAGTTCTTCGTCGACTTGCTTCCATTCTGAACTGTGGCTGAGAGCACGGTCGACATAAGCGTTAACAACACTCCTCTTGTACCTGTCTGGGCAGTCGCTGTTGGCATTTAGGCACATTCCTATGTTCGTTTCCTTAGTGTAGACTGCAGTGTGGAAACCTCTGCTCTTTTCCATGACTGTTACATCTAGAAAGGGCAGCTTCCCATCCTTTTCCATCTCGTAAGTGAAACGCAGCACGGAACTCTGCTCAAATGCCTCCTTCAGCTCCTGCAGATGTCTGACATCAGGTACCTGTGTAAAAATGTCGTAAACATACCTACAGTATATGGCCGGTTACAAGTTCATTTCGACTAAGACTTTTTGCTCGATGGTACCCATGTAGAAGTTTGCAAACAGGACACCTAGGGGAGAACCCATGGCGACCCCATCTACTTGCTTATACATGTGCCCATCCGGGCTCAAGAAGGGTGCCTCTTTAGTACAAGCTTGGAGTAGTTTCCTCAGAATGTTCTCTGGTATGTCAAGAGGAGTGCAGGCCGGATCACGATACACTCTGCCGGCTATCGTCCCGATTGTCTCGTCCACAGGTACGTTGGTGAACAGGGATTCTACGTCCAACGAGGCTCTTATCCCTGTGGCCCGTGTGCCCCGCAGTAAGTCAACAAATTCCTTTGGAGACTTCAGGCTGAAGGCGCAAGGGACATAAGGAGTCAGCAGGCCGTTGAGTCGCTTCGCCAGTCTGTACGTGGGTGTGGGTATCTGGCTAATGATTGGCCGAAGTGGGTTTCCAGACTTGTGTGTCTTGACATTTCCATACGCATATCCAGGTTTATATTCCCCAGGGGGAATATAAATATAAAATCGTTGGAAGAAGTGGTTAGAGGTGTTTGTTTGGGTTTAAACTGTTAGTAGATAGAGGTATGGTAATTAATTTGGAGCTTTTTAAATAAATTAAATAAGATTTAATTTAATTAAATCAGCTTTTCGAAAATCTGGCACTTTAACAGAATTTTCTCCTACAGGTCTATTCCATTCTATGCTAAATCTGATTTCTTTGTGATCACTGTTCCCTAGCTCACTCCCTATTTCGATGTCATTAATTTGTGTTTCCCTGTTAGTTAACACTAAATCTAAAATATTATTTTCCCGCGTTGGTTCCTTAAAGTGCCAGATTTTCGAAAAGCTGATTTTAATAGCCTAAGAAATTTTTTGGGTCAAATAGATTGGAAAGTCTTGGGTATGGGGTGTGCGCCGGTCTTAGAGCGAGACATGAACCCAGTGATAGGTGACGTAAAAGGGGATTTCGATGTGGATTTAATATATAACTTATTTAAGAATATTTTAAACAAAGCACAGGAACGTAATATACCATACAAATTGAATAGGTCGAATACTAATGACCCAAAGTGGATAGCAAATAATTTAAAGAACCTTATAGGTAAAAAGAGAGCTTGGTACAAAAGGATTAAGAATGGGGAAGTCAGGTTAGAACAGGAATTCATACAACTGGTTAGAAATGTTAAAAGAGAGATTAGGAAAGCAAAAAGAAACTATGAAGTTCGCATAGCAGAGCAAGCAAAGTCAAATCCTAAAGGTTTTTTTCAGTTATATCGTACTAAGACTAGGGAAAGGATAGGTCCATTAAAATCTGAGACAGGTCAAATAACGGATAATGACAAGGAGATGAGTAGTATTTTTAACAAATATTTTATATCTGTATTTGCTAAAGAAGAACTTAACAATATGCCTTCAGCCGAACAAGTCTATGTGGGTGGGGAAGAGGACAGGTTGACTAGTTTAGCAGTTACCAGGGAGGATGTAATTAAACAATTAGAAAAACAAACCAAACAAATCCCCAGGGCTGGATGAAGTGTTTGCTAGGGTGCTTAAAGAATGCAAAGAGGAGCTTTCCGAGCCACTGTCTACCATATTTAATAAATCAATAGAGTCGGGCAGAGTGCCAGAGTTATGGAAGGTAGCTAATGTGGTACCAATTTTTAAGAAAGGAAAGGATCACTTGCGTTAAACTATCGCCCAATTAGCCTAACGTCTATTGTGGGAAAGTTACTTGAATCAATAATTGCAAATACAATTCGTCTCCATCTTGAAAAACAAATTAATAAATGAGTCGCAACATGGTTTTACAAATGGCCGTTCATGTTTAACAAATTTGCTAACTTTTTATTCCAGCATAGTTGAGGCAGTTGATAGTTGTAAGGATTGTGATGTTGTGTACCTTGACTTTAGCAAAGCTTTTGATACAGTGCCACATGAAAGACTAATTAAAAAAATAGAAGCTCATGGTATTGGGGGTGCTATATTAACTTGGATTAGTGCATGGCTATTCCAAAGGAAACAGAGTTAGTATAAATGGGGTTAAGTCAGAGTGGGATAATGTTGTTAGTGGAGTACCTCAGGGCTCTGTCCTGGGGCCTCTGTTGTTTATAATATATATAAATGATTTAGATTCAGGTTTGAGTAGCAACATTTGCAAATTTGCCGATGATACGAAAATTGGTAGGGAAATTAATTCGGAGAAGGACTCACTATCACTTCAAGTTGATCTAGATAGGGTTTTGAAATGGTCAAATGATTGGCAAATGCAGTTTAATGCTGATAAATGTAAAGTTCTGAGGGTAGGTAATGATGATAGAGTTACAAGATACGAGCTAGATGGTGTTGAGATTGCGAAGTCGGATTGCGAAAGGGAACTGGGAGTTATGATTAGTAAGAATTTAAAACAAAAGGATCAATGCATGAATGTTCGTAATAAGGCAAATCGGACACTTGGATTTATTAATCGCAGCGTTAGTAACAAGACACCTGGTGTGGTTCTCAAGCTATATCTTGCTCTAGTTGGGCCCCATTTAGATTATGCAGTTCAGTTTTGGTCGCCATATTATAGAATGGATATAAATTCACTTGAACGTGTCCAACGTAGGATGACTAAGTTAGTTCCCCAAATTAGAAATCTTTCATATGAAGAAAGATTAACAAACCTTAAGTTGCATTCATTGGAAAGGCGAAGAGTTAGGGGTGACATGATAGAGGTTTACAAGTGGGTGAATGGACATAACAAAGGGGATATTAATAGGGTATTAAAAGTATCAACACAAGACAGAACACGAAACAATGGGTATAAATTGGATAAGTTTAGATTTAGGAAAGACTTGGGTAAATACTGGTTCAGTAACAGGGTTACTGAACATGTATATGAGTGGGATTGGGTGGTTAGGAGCTACCTCGTATGGGCCAATAGGCCTTCTGCAGTTGCCTTTGTTCTTATGTTCTTATTAAGTCGTTATAGGTAGGAGCTGCCTTTTTATGGGCAACTCTGCCTTTTGCAGTTACATTTGTTCCTATGTTTACATTGTATAGACTATAGTTCAGGCTACATGGGCTACAGATTTTAGTAGCAAAATTCTGAGCTACTATTACCAAGTCTGAGTCGCTAAATTTAAAACAATAACATGAGAATAATGATATGAAATACGTCTGAGGTGCACAGCAGGTGACTTCTTGTCAGGTGAGTTGTTACGTGTTCCATGGTGTTATATTATCTCGCACACAACAGTTCTCCACACAAACAGTTGTTGCAGATGTAGTGTACGGGGCGTCAACACTATCTGTGCTAGTGACATTGTCTTGTTTTTGAACTTTGAAGTATAACGTTATTATACATAGAATGGATCTTAACCGCATTGAAGCGCAAGAAATTATAGATGACATTTGCAATTATTTTTATAAGAATATTTAAGATTTTTTTATTTCCATGTGTATTTTCGGCGAGACCTTCGAGGAAAGTCAACTGCCACATGGGTTTGTGAGAAGTAAGGCACACGCGCTCAGTTGTGACATTAACTGTGGTCAACGCCACTCTCCTGGACCGCGTAAGTCTCGTCAACTATCGTCAACCCGCCGACATGTGCAATATGTAGTCAACAAGAAGGACCCAGATGACCAGAGATCACTGAAATTCATTTTCAAGAAGAAGGAGCCAGTCCAACGGCCGCATGAACTGTTTTCAATTAATGAATGTCCTCAACCAGATACCCAAAAACAGGAATCAAACAGCCAGTCCACTGAAAATTTACGTACAGAACTGACTGCCGGTCATGATAACCCTAACGCCTCCTTCACCCATACTGATGAAGGTTCTAATGATATAAGGCCTCAAGGGGCTAACCCTTGCTTTCACTGCCCTAGGGCTTACGCCTCACTAAAATGGCTTCATCGGCACATTTCTCACGTACACCAGAATTGCTGCCATCAGTTAATCATCAATAATAAATCTCCCAAACGGCTTGCCAAACGGCGTTTATTCAGACGCGTTCGAACGGTAAACCCATGCCCTCACTGTAGTAGGTCTTATGCCTCTAGAAAATGGCTTTATTCCCACATTTGTCGCGTACATCAGAATGACTGCCAGGTGCGCAGCAATCAAATAATATTTAAAGCTGATGGTGCTTCCGTTGAGGAAACGATTGCCAAAGCCGCTTAACGATGCAATGTTGCTATTCAATGCAATTTAAATCACCCTACAAAAAAAAAATACCAAGATCCTACAAAGCTTCCAGAGAAGAACAGTTACAAAGCTACCAGGGAGAATTACTAGTTACATTTCTTTTTGTTTACATTGTTTAGGCTACATGGGCTCCAGAATTCAGTAGCTAAATTCTGAGCTACTATAGCCAGGTGCGAGTCGCTAAATTTAAAACAATAACATGAGAATAATGACAAAATACATCTGAGGTGCACAGCAAGGGACTTCCTGGCAGGTGAGGTGTTACGTGATCCAAGGTGTTATATTATCTAGCACACAACAGTTCTCCACATGCAGTGGCCACCCTGAAGCCATCAACACAGTCACTCTCCTGGTCAACAAAGGTGTCCAGCAGCTGGACACCCTCATAAAGACTGTGAAGCAGTATCCTCCCCCGCGATAACAGCTTGATGGTTAAATGCAACCTCAGAATACTGAGAAAAAAAAATTGTACCACTTACGGGCTATTCATGCCCGTGCCACCTCTTGGGTGGCTTAATCTTTATCAATCTCAATCAGTTCTCCACATTACCAGTTAAAAAATCAGCATGTGACTCGCAGAGGCTCAGAAAAGTCATAGAACAACAAATGGAAACCATCTCAAGACCTACAACGACGCACATCTTCACAGACGGATCAGTTGATCAAGAAAGAGGTTCTGCTGGGGTAGTTGGTAGTTTACACTACCAATCATGAAGCTTGAATAGTGGGTGCTTAACACTGCAAACAGAATTATATGCCCTGAAGGAGGCTGTTACGACCAGTCTGAGTCGCAACTGGTTCTTTGATGGTAGACCCAAAATGATAGTATCCGACCCCAAGTCGGTAGTACGCTTTCAAGAAAGTGGCTATGTAATACATAAAAAAGGAGGAGATGAACAAAACACTTTCTTTCGTCAATGTATCTTTCCACAACCTAAATATGTAGGTAAATATTTTAAGTATATGTACACCGTCACCATAAATAATATATAAAGAACAGATAGGCTATTACTACACCCATGTACAATCCTTTCTCTCAGGAAACCATATCAAACGTGCTCACGTTCAATCATCAATTCCCAGTATTTCTTCACTGTCCAGTAGCGTATCCAACCTTATTGGGAAAGGAAAGCTGAAAAGAACAAATGGAAAATGGAAGAAAAAAAAAAGAATGGAAGAACACCGGCGAGTTCACCTATACGTGGGCCAGCCCACTGACAGTCTCATGAGGTGCCTGTACCCCATCAACCGCTCTCCAGCTACTTGCTGGCAGAGGACCTCAGCCACACGCTGAGCGGGGTCACAATACAGGGGTCGCGATCCCTGGCAGCAGTCTCTAGCGACCAGCTAGCAGCACTACTTAACAGGCACCTCCCTGTCGTCAGTCTCTGCCCTAAGCCAGTCCCAAAGGAATGCCAATCTTTTCAACACTAAAGCACTAGCAGCTACCACACTGCTTCATCGGTGGCGGCTTACTTGGTCGTTTCCAGACTGTGGACTGCCCGAAATGAACTGCCCTCTCCAGTCCGCTGCCCCCAGACGTCACCTCTGTGGACACAAAACACGTCATCAGTGACTTAGCTAGGAAATGCCACTAACCCACTGGGGAGTTGACATTGTGCTCTGTAGCACACACTAGATGGCGCTGGTCTTGATGAGTGACCTCACCAGAGTGACTCACAACTACCCTTCTGGCTGACCAAGGCAGGAATCTTTAGCCATTTTCAAGTACTAGATAACCACCACCAGATGGCATTGCCCACATTATGTACTATTCCCGGGGAGTTCGGGTGCAGACTCTTAGATGGCGCTGGAACTGGCACTCTACCTCCTGACAAGGTCGAGTTAGTAACAGAGGCCATAAACTATACAATTGAGAATAATTTATTTTCATCATTCATACCGACTCTAATCTACCGATCTTCGCTTGTTATTCAGTCAGCAATATATATATATAATATACAACTTACAGAAATCCAACATATAGGAAAAGAAGCCCAAAATGTAGGGCTGTCAATCACCCTAAATTGGATTCCAAGTCACATTGCCATAGATGGTAATGATAAGGCACTCACTAGCAAAAACTGCCACTGCTTTACCTGTTGTACAGGTTCAAATACCTCCAAGTTTTTCACAGATTAAGGAACAAATCAAGAAGGAAATACTCTCAACTATCAAAAGCAAAACGTGCCCGAACCAGCGCATTGTACATGCTGGTGCTCTCCCCAGGACGTTGTTTGAAGATGTGTCCAAGATGCGCCACATGTGGACGCTGTCGAAGGCAGCGCATGTGGTAGGCATTCAGCTGTCTTTCCTGCCCAAGGAATGCAAGGGGTGCGGAATGTCCAAGACTCGCTGCCATAAAGGAGAGTGCTCAGGACACAGGCATCCGGATGCCAGCATCCAAGATCGGATGGGGAGGATCTTGAACAGACCATCCCTGCTGATGAGGTCGAAGGCAGAGATGCCTTCGAGCACGAAGGCATCTCTGATGCCTTCCCTTATAACTTTTCTGACACCTCTTGCTTAAAACTCCTAGGATCAAAAGTCAAAAGGATCGATAGGCCTTGCTTTCGCAGTCCGTATTCGTACTGAAAATCAGGATCAAGCCAGCATTTGCCCTTTTGCTCTACGCGAGGTTTCTGTCCACGTTAAGTAATAATTGTAATTACGAAACAATAAGATGCTTATCTTAACATACTAAGAAGGTTAGGTAAGGTCGGTGTTTTCTATGAAGCTTTTCAAGGTAAACTAATATGTTTGCACGTACTAAATAAGTCAATATTGACTATACGAAAGTGCGAGAACGGGTTGATTTCTTGATGCTTCTATATTGGTCCACGCTGAGCTGGCCTTAGGACACCTGCGTTATCATTTGATAGATGTACCGCCCCAGTCAAACTCCCCACCTGATAATGTCCTCGGAGCGGATCGCGGCGGGCGCGAACGCCCGGGCTTGGGGCCAGTGGAGGTGCAACATAAATAAGATGTTTATTTTCACTGTTTATTTATTTCATGTTTATTTATTTCGATGGTAATTAAAAAATCAATTCTCCAAAATGCATTTTTATTAACTATAACTATAACACAACTATAACCTGCAAACACTAAACAGAGTTTAAACAGCTTTCATTTTATACCTGCATTTGGGTGAGGTGATATGTTACAACAGTTTTGGGTGAGGTGAAAACAAACTTTCAACACAAGATAGAACACGAAACAATGGGTATAATATTGGGTAAGTTAAAGGAACAAGAAGAATGGAAGTAACTGCAAAGGGCCTATTGGCCCATATTTCTTGATGATTCTATATTGGTGCTGTCTTTCCTGCCCAAGGAATGCAAGGGGTGCGGAATGTCCAGTGCACCAGGAACACGCCATTTATTAGGAAGTGATGTGGTAGAGCCTGACTCCATACACAGTTTGAAGTGTAGATATGACAGAGCCCAATAGGCTCAGGAACTTATTGAGAACCTATGGAACCTCAGGAACTGGATCGATTAGGTTATTACCTTTTTTATTTGGTGGTATTTTTAGGCCGAAGCAGTAGAATCCTTGTGTGGCAGCCTGGGTGACCGCAGCTATGGTGGTGAACGTAATCTTCATTGATGTTTTGTCGGTGTTGCAGAACTCTAGGTTGAATACCGACAGGTTTTGATTTTCGTCCTCGATATTGTTTACGATATGATGTTGAGGTCGCTCAGCGATCCACCGGCTGGTCCTGCTAATAAAAACAGTTCTTCCGGCCAGGAACTGACGTGGGAAGTGAGAATGCAAGGGGTGCGGAATGGCCAGTGCGCACCACTCCGCACCAATATATTGGTGCGGAGTCTTGAAGTGGGTAGAATATAGTTGTGCATTAATTGGCTGTTGATTGCTGGTGTCGACTTTTTAATGTGTAGTGCCTCGCAGATATCAAGCCGCCTGCTATCGCTGTATGTATTGATGATATCCGTGTTTTTTGTTAAGACTTCTAAGGTTATGGTCTGGCTGTGGGAAGAGATAATATGTTCCTTAATGGAGCCCTGTTGATTATGCATCGTTAATCGCCTGGAAAGAGATGTTGTTGTCTTGCCTATATACTGAGCTCTTTGAGGCTTACAGTCCCCAAGTGGGCATTTGAAGGACGACATTGGTCTCTTTTAAAGCGTTCTGCTTTGTGTCTGGAGTTTCTCATGAGTAGGTTGGCCGTTTTCGTGGTTTTATAGTAAATCGTCAATTGTATCTTCTGATTTTTGTCTGTAGGGATAACTAGGGTCACTTTGACATAGACGAAATGGGGGCCGGAGGAGGTGCGAGGATAGTAACAGAACGAGGGGACATGGATTTTTATGAGCTGTGGAAAAGAAGTTCCTGTAAAATAGTCTAATATGGGGTACAGGTGCTATGTTAGTTGTCTCTTCAGAGGTTGCATGGCGTTTCACCTTCCATCTTATGATGTCTTCAACGAAACCATTGGAGAAGCCGTTGTTGACTAGGACCTGCCTTACCCTACAGAGTTCTTCATCGACTTGCTTCCATCCTGAGCTGTGGCTGAGAGCACGGTCGACATAAGCGTTAACAACACTCCTCTTGTACCTGTCTGGGCAGTCACTGTTGGCGTAACAAGAGAGCAGTACATAGTACATGAACATCATAAATATATACATCAAAATATATTGGGTTACCATCCTGATCCCTGATAGGGATACTGACTCTATCTATCATATTGGTGTTAAGTAGTAGGTATAGTTTTTTATTGTTGCTGTTGTCATTTTCATTTAGGGGGATTACATCCAAAATATTTACGAACTAATTCCCATATCTAGTAGAAGTGATCTTATTGCAATAAATGCCTAGAATATGAACCCCTCCTCTAAGCATTGGTGTGAATAGGCACGTATCAACTAAACTCGAGGCATTCCGTCTTTTTTGCGAATATGTCATATTCACATACACCTAGCACTTTCCCAAGAGTAGTCCCAAATGATAATGAAACTCTACGGACGTTTCTATGCCCCATTGATGAGCTAATATTCTCCTCACTAATCACAATAATGAGCTTGTTTCGATTGGAAGAAGAATCATACTTAATAAAATTTAATCCGTATTTAGGTGAAATTTCTTAAAATGTCTTTCCTTAAAAATTCAGTTTGCATTATTTGAAAATATGATGGCTATTTCTGAATTAATCATGTTATTAATTTCTTTTATGGTTCAAGCTAAAACATTGGATGATAAGAAATACTTTGAATACAAATAACTCTCCTAACTCTCAGTCTCATATGTAAGCCCTGTACGTATATATGCCTCAGGATTATTACGCTTAATAATATAATGATATGTGGTGAGTAAGTAATTTTTGTAGATTCATTTCATAAGATCTCCTCGGATCTAATTCTAGGCGATTAAACAATCGATTTTGGAAAGATGCTGGATTGTTATTTGGGAATAAATTCGTATCTGATACG
Source organism: Procambarus clarkii (assembly GCF_040958095.1). Lineage (NCBI taxonomy): Eukaryota > Metazoa > Arthropoda > Malacostraca > Decapoda > Cambaridae > Procambarus > Procambarus clarkii. Next base: position 23,190,912 of record NC_091232.1, read on the forward strand.
TTGGTGGCATATATCACGTGAGTGTCCATCGCTCTTAGACTGCTTTTTACCGAGTAAACCTACTTACATACACATATGTATACACTCCCTGTTAATATGCGATCCAGGAAGTATATTTACTGGATTACTTACATTTTACTGTGTGGATCAATCTTCCCAGTTGTCTGTCTCTTAACTGAAGGAGTCTCACACACTTGACTGCTTGTCGTAGTATTGCGGAAGAAATCTCGAGGTGTAGAAGTTAGTGTGAAAAACAGTTGAACAATGGGTAATTTATCAGGTAAAAAACTGATTTAAGTACTGTCATTTTATGTATGATGTCGTTTATTATATGAATGCCAGATACGGGGGACAATAAATTTCCATTCAGATCCCATCGAACTATCCCACTTCCATCATAATGATTTAACAAGGATCTCACATATTCATGGTCTTTTACTTTAAATTTCAAATCTATTAAATGTTTTATGGAAGGGTTGGTATGTAACTGAGGAGTGGGTTTCACAGTTTGATGAGCAGGACTGAGTGTGGCTTTCCTGCCATCCATTATTTTACGTGGTAAGAAATAATACTCTTTCATTGTTAGTTTTGTTTTGTTTTCACTTGCTGAACAAGAGTGTAATTAAGCTAGCTGCTATCGGCAGGATAATGGATAAAATACTCCCCCCCCCCCAATTTTTTAATTAATATTTATTTCTTAGTTGTTGCAGAAGGCTTCTTGCAGGCTAGTGACCGAATAAGCAATTTATATTTTTCCAACATCTTAATTACCTTGTCGGACACAGGTAATCTTTTTTTAAAAGTTATTAACAATTTCTGATAAACAATTTATATGTGGTTTCTTAAATTTTTCAATCAGCTGTTTTCTCGTGGAATACTGAAGCTTGGATAATAGCTGAATCATTTCCTTGTATTTATAAACTAAGGGCTTCTTCATTATAAATGTAATATGTTACCAGCATCGATCCATTGATCGAATACTTGATCATATCTGGCGTATCTGACTTTATACTGAAGTTTACCAGAGACTCTGCGTTAGCCCAATACCTTTTCAATATTAAAGGTTTGAGTAAGGTGTGTAGGTGTTAATTCTTCCTTATAGAAGTCACCATCAGTTTCCTCCCCCATTTAAATCCTTCAGGAAGTATAATGGGATATGTTGACTGATCAATTTGCATAACTGTAAATATCTCTCGTGTGTTCTGCTGCTTAAAACCCTTCTTAAACTTGGAAATATGATCAGATAGTGTGATATGTACTGTATAACGACAGCCAGTCGAGTAATGATGGATCTCTTTGATTTTCTTTGGCTTTTATACATTAAGTCAAATTGTTCGGCGTGCTCACTAGGTACAGATAGTGTTTGTATCTGCGTTATCTGAGAAGGGGTGTCTTCTCTTTCAATCCTCTGTGAGGAATTAAATTATACGTTTTCACAATATCTGGTAGAGATGCCATGTATTTTAAAGTGTTGTGCGCCGTCATAAACTTGTAAAGTTTACCTTTTAGAGTACATATAAACCTGTAACAAGCTAGGTTGTTGTAGGAATGATCCAGTATGTTCTTTCTCAGACATGGGAGTATGGGAAGTTGGAGTCACGTGTAGGGACCTGACTGGGAGCACGGGGCATCCCCTGGAAATTGGCAGTTGAAATACAAAATGACGGGCGCCTTTGTCTCATAGTATCGTATAATGAATTCAGTAATTTAGAGAAATTAGTCTTCATTCAAATTGTATTCAATAGTATTCCTGTTTGTAGTATCAAGAGTATCCTAATTGTCGGCATAATGAGTAAGTCACCATCAGTGACGTCACGAGCCGGGACTAGGCCTTGGCGCGGAGTGACCTCGGCGACCTGGCGGTCACGGGTCATCAGAGTTTCCACATTCAGTATTTCTCAAATGTCAAATAGTCAATTTGTAATCGGAAATAGCTCTTCCCTAAGATGCCTGTGTAATTAACTTCAGTTAAAAGAGTTCAACCATCTGGGTCGTTCAGTACAACAGAGATTAGTTGTTCAACTAAAACCCTTTGAGTGAACTTAGTGAAGCCAGGCGTAGGGATACCCATCTGGCCTTCTGTACAGAGGAGCGAGAGGGAAGATCAGTGTGGAAAAAGCAATGACTCGGGAAGGTGACCTCTACCCACCTCTCCCCTAGACCAGCACTACCACCACTGGTCGTCATAAAAGGTATAGTTACTATGGTTTTGAGTATAGGAAGTTAGTTGTCAGAGAATGGTTTCTCAAGATTCTCCCACAGCTGACTTGAATGGCTCATTGCAGTGCACAGTGCACAGACTTTCATGCACAAGCCCATCTCTCTTAACCCTGGATAGTGACCTGGCATGTTGGGTATCTCTAGAACGCCCACTTAACCAGGAACACTTTCATAATATGGAGGCCGCCGTATGTCCAGGCAGGAAGTAGATACAGAGAAGTTAATTAAGCATACTTGGCAAAACAAAGGGTCAGTGAGTACACACAGGAAGTGCCAACGTGACATAGAGGGGAGACGCCAACAAGGCTACCGTCTGACCTCTGGGGTCAACCGGCGCTGGGAGAATAGCAGCTATGACATGGTCGTGATGTGTTCATGACGTCACCTCTCCTACTGATCATCGAACGGTCATTATGATTGGTTCCTGCTCTTTTGCTGCAATGCTATTGGTCAAATTGTAACTCTTTTGTATGATGCCCCACAAAATGCTCTGAGCCTCAGGAAAAAGCATTCTCGTGAGGAAGCTCTTACACAGAGGACGTGTCCTGTTCTGTCTATCGGCCAATAGACTGAATACCGTCCATTCCTCACCATCAAGTTAACTCAGCATCTTTTCGATATACCCACACTCGCCCAGAACCACGATTGTGAATATATTGTTCAGAAGCCTAAAGTTTATCACAAAGTTTACAATCTGAGTATTCTGGTAGTTGCTCAGCCTCACTAACCTGCCAGATGTGTCTATAGCCAAGGCGAATTCATTCGCGCAATGACTACATCACATTGCCTGATCCGGTTACTGTGCTGACCATACAAATACCTATCATTACAAAACTTGTCATAACTTTTAATACTGCAGCTTTCAGGTCTCTGGGCATTTCTTAGTTCTTCTAAATCTGAATTAATTTCTTTAATTTGTATGTTTCTAATAATTGCATTACAGCAACACACATATACACTATACTAAATATGTTACGATTCCATTTAAATGTTTCCGATTGCATTGATAAATTGAATTTTCATAAATTACGATTAATTTTCATTTTGATTTAATTATTTTGTGTGACATTGCGTTGGAATTGAGTTGTGTTGTTTACCATGCTGTTCATTTCGTAGGCATAGATGCCACCTGTGACAGGTAAAGTCATTCTTTTTTTAAGAAATAACGCCATCTGTTGTACAAAAGAGCAACTCACGCTATCTATCTATATAAATAAAAATGGAAATGTTCGTTTGTTCATAATCGCTAATTTCCGAAAGTTCTTCACCGATTGCTTTGAAATTTTGACAACGTTGCATTCGAATAGGCGCGTCTTTTTATATACCTACTTCATACATGCCTTACCTGTGACAGGAAAAAACATGCTTTTTTGAAAAAAGGCCGCCATCTGTTGGATGTAAGAGCAACACACGCTGTAATCTCCAAAAGTTCTTCGCCGATTTCTTTGGAATTTTGACACAAAGTTCCATTCGAATACGTGTGTATTTTTATATACTTACTATATAGATGCCACCCCAGGTAACAGGTAAAAACATGCATTTTTTAAAAACAGCGCCATCTGTTGCACATACGACCAACACATGCTATACTAAATATGTTATGATTCCATTGATTTAATTTTTATTTAATTATTTTGTGTGACATTGCTTTGGAATTGAGCTGTTTTGTTTACCATACCATTCATTTCGTGAGTATAGTTTATTTTTCTTATTTTTTCATCATTTTATTTCGTTTTTTGAACTGTTTTTCTTTTACTTCAGTGATGGGAACAGCTGGGGCCAGATTCATGAAGCAGTTACGCAAGTACGTATGAACGTGTTCATCGCTTCTCAGTCTTTGACGGCTTTGGTTACATATATTAAACAGTTTACAAGCATGAAAACTTGCCAATCATCTATTGTCATTGTTATAAATAGCCTCTTGGTGCTTCAGAGCTCACTGTTTAGTAATTGTCAACAAAGCCGCCAAAGATTGAGAAAAGATGTACAGGTTCGTAAGTGTTTGCGTAACTTCTTCGTGAATCTAGCCCCAGAAACAGTTTTCCTGTTTCCCAGAATAGGAAAACTGTTCCCAATTTTCAGATTGGAACATCAGATCATTTGATCATCATACAAGGGAGTGGGGAATGGCGGGAAAGACAAGGTGACGGGCCTGGGGGATGGTGGGGAGGACAAAGGGAGGGGGGAGGTGGGGAATGGTAGGAAGGACGGGGGAGGAAAAAGATACGAGGGAGCGAAGAATGGTTAGGAGGACGAGGGGACGGAGGAGGGGGGGGAATTGTGGGGAGGACTGGGAGACAGGGGAAGGCTGCTGCTGTGGCTCAGTAACGCACATGCGTTGCTGAGCCACAGCAATGCGTGGCCGGGTACAGCTAGTATATATATAATATTTTTTATTCTTGGGTGGTAAACAGCTTTCCATTTCTCACTTCATATCCTAAGTAACAATACTAGCTCTGGCAAAGGTACATTTGTGCAAGTTTACAGTTAAATTAGCCTCCTTTAAACATTTTAATAATTTAGCTAAACCTTTCATATGGTCCTCCCAATTATTGTGACAAATTGCAATATCATCCATGTATGCTTTACATTGTGGCATGTCTTTTAAAACTAAGTTCGTAAGACACTGGAAAGTTGCTGGGGCATTTTTCAACCCAATAGGCATTACCACAGGAGGTGAGGTTCCTAACAACACACACACACAAATTCACAGACGCACATAGCCTGATATGCATGTTAAAAATGGAAGACATGAGATGTCTGATCACATTACGTGTAGTTCACTGTCGTGTAATGAGTTACTTGAATCTACCTGAATTTACCTGAGGGCCACCAACATAAGTGGCCTCGATGAAGACAGAAAGACGACGTCTTGTCAAAGGTACCCTCCATTTGCACTGATGTTCTTTTCCAGCAGTAATATACAACCCAACAGAGTTTTGGCGTTTAGGGCTTCTGCGGGTATGTGATTCCATGGGTTTACAACCCCACGGGTGAAAAAGCATCTCCTATTTTCTGACTTATATTGTGGTTTGTTGAGCTTGAACCCGTTGCTCCGCGTTCGTGTGACATCTGACCTTTTATGAAGAAATTGTCCGGATCGACATCCACCAAATTTTCTGTATTTTAAAGGTTTCGATGAGATATGGTTTGCCATGCCTGGTTTGCAGTGTTGTTAGCCCAGTGGCCTTCAACCGCTCCTGATATGAGAGATGACTTAGCTCTGGTACGATATTTGTTGACTGGTGTTGCACCTTCTCCAGATCAGCTATGTCTTTTTGAAGATGAGGTCTGCATGCCTGGATTCAATAATCCAAGTGGGGGTGCACCAGAGACTAATACAATTGATCAACTACTTTCTTTCCTTGACGGTAAAGGTACGCTTCATTATTCCCAGCATTTTGTTATCTATTTTTACTGCCGCTCCTACTTGTTGTTCAACTTATAATGAATGATGGATTCTGACTCCAAGGTACTTTTTTTGGTTTATCTGTTGTAAGGTAGTGCTGTCAGTTTGGTAGTCTTGATTGTTGTGCCCCACATGCAAGGTCTCGTTTTTTATCGATATTAAAAATACATTTCCCAGTCATCTGACTATTTGTGGAGTTCATGTAGATCTCTTTGTATGGTCTCTCACTTCCCACTTTACCATAGATCTTAGTGTCATCGTCTAATTTGATGATGTGGTTTTTAATATTCTTATCTGTGTCATTGATTTATAAGACAAAAAGGGTTGGCCCCAAAATGGACCCCTGTGGCACCCCACTTAGCACATTTCCCCAGTCTGATTCATTCCCATTTAGCACGACCCTTTCTTCTCCATGTTTTAACAATTGTTTAATCTATTCCAATATTCCACCATTTATTCCATGTGCCTGTAATTTCCTTGCCAGTCTCTCATGTGGTACCTTGTCAAAAGCTTTAGCAAAGCTAATGTAAGCTACATCTACCAGAAGTTCTTTGTCTGAATAACCGGTTACCATTTTCATAAATGTGAGCAGGTTAGTAAGGACCTATTTTTAACAAACCCATGTTGCGTTGATTTTACGAGATTGTTATCTGTGAGATGTTGTAAGATTCTTTCCCTTAGGATTATCTCCATGAGCTTGCAGATGTGTGATGTCAAGCTGACCGGATGGTAGTTTTCTGCCGATTTTTCTGTCTGTTTTTGTAAATAGGGGTAACATTTGCATATTTCTAATCCAGAGGAACTATCCTTTGGTCCAAGAATTTTCTGAAAGAGTTTCAATGGCATGCATTTGCCAGTTCCTTTACGATTTGGGACTGAAATCTATCCACACCTTGAGTTTTTGAGTCTTTTAGTTTGGCAATGCTCTTCCTGATTGCGTCGCATGTAATTGGTATGTCCTTTAATTCATTCTCTTTACCTCCTTCAAACATTTTGTGTAGGTGATGGGAGGTCATTCAATCTTTCTAGTGTGAACACTGATGCAAAATATTCTTTCAGAGTGTTTGCTGCCCATCTATCATCCATTATATCTTGGTTAGTCTCATATTTTAGAGGTCCTACTGAGTCCTTGGTTTCGGTATTACTTTGTATATAGGCATAGAATGATTTTGGATCGTCCTTTATATTTTAGGCAAGTTTTCTTGTGTAGTTTCCTTTGGTTAATCTGTTACCTGGGAAGCTGAATTTAATGTCTTTTCTCATTTCCTGATAGTTTCCTCAATGGTTTCCCAAATTTTATGCTCAACATGGACTACGTGATTATATTTGTTGTTCGACAAACTAGTGCTTCGTTAAAAAAGCCAATTTCTTACAATGGTTGTTTAACTGTTAAACTTTAGAATAAAGAGTCGTCGTTTGGGTTAAAGAATGTGGGCCCTTCACTCTCCCCAGACAAATCCACGAGTCTACTCAAATGTGCAGACTCTGTATCAAGGAAGAACTCCAACGACGAACGGCTATGTCAAGGACGGCAATAGCTGCTATGCGAGAGGCATGTCAATCGCCAGCACGGCTAGAGAACTTGGAATAACAAAGCCAACTGTTAGACTGTGGTGCAGCGGTGGGAAGAATCCGGGAACTTGAAAGACAAACGTCGGTTGGCGGACTAAGAAAAACCTCTCCTGAAGAAGGCCAGGGAATTCTCGAATGCAACCGTCAGTCTCCCTTGATATATGCAGTTGCTATCAGGGATGAACTGCAATTTGAGGTATCTGAACAAAAAGTGCGAAACCTAGGAATGTTAGGGTTAAATAGCAATGATTACTGACTTATAAATGTGTATGTAAATACAATAATTTCAGTCACAGTCCATCAAACAAAGTCCAGTATTATACTTCATCGCCATACATTATTATAAAACTGTATCTGATGTGCCTTGGTATTTGTAAGATGATTAACCAACATGGTTAGACATTTATTATCAAACAATCAGAAAGAATCCATATACATAAACAGACAAACTTAAACCCCTTTGAAATCATCCCAAAGAATCAATATCTTGTCCATCTTCCGTTGCTGTTTATAACCTGCAGCCTCTGGGACATTAGGGCGACGGGGTTTTAGATTAGCTGCAGGTTTCCTGTTGGTGGCAGGACAACCCCCAAGTCTCCCTGCGTATGTTGAAGCAGACGTTGGTGGGATCACTCTTGCCCCGGCTCCCAGTTGCTAACTATGTTCTCATGTACATTATCTCTGGGGCTCATTTCACAGTCTTTATTAGGCCACTCGGGAAGCTCAGTATTGCGTTGTTCGGCAAACCATTGCTTAACATCCGAACATTATGGATGGACCAATTATCTTGTTAAATGATCTGTAAAACGAATTAAGAATTGCTATTAACACTTCAGGAAGAATACTTTATAATATATTTTGAGGTTAAGCTTAAAAAAACAATGAACCTAGTAAAATATATGTCCAATGGCAAAGGCTGAGTAATATTATTGATTGAGAGGTAGGATTGAGTAAACTTATTGGATAGTAAATCTTTATTAAATAAGGAATTCAATACCTGCATAAATATTAATTTCTCAGGATAGGGAAGAGCATATGTGCACACCAGTGTTAACCTGCCCAGCCCAGGTAGGCTGACAAGTGTAAACCTGTTCATCATTGGAAGACTGACCAATGTTACAACTTGATCATCACCGTCAATTTGTCTAGTGTAAGCATGTCCATCATTTGCCAGAGTGCCAGTTTGGCTAATGTAAGCTTGTCTATCACCGGGAGGATGACCAATAACAACTGAACAATATAGCCTCTGATGAGAGGGGAAGGCATCAGAATCACTCTCTCATACGCTGCCAATGGATACAGGAGCATTCCTGTTGCCAGCCATTAAATGACCACAAAGGCCTTAAAACTGGTCGTTGTCCGCCTCACACTTCAGCAATAGATAAGTGAAACCCTAATTAGTCTTTGTACATTCTTATATTGGCCAAGTTTGGTTGTGCTTAAGTAGTTTAAGATTGTCGAGTGAAGTTACGATGAATGAAATATAATTTATCAGTAAGTAGGGTTATTTAATGATCATCTCATAGCGTAAATAATTATAATATAATCATGTGTTCTTTACGTTTATCCTTGCCAAAATTTTGACGACAAGAAGAATTCTGACAACATATGTTCACCTACCAAGGAAAGACGTCAAAGCGGCCATATTGGGATCTTCCAGATTTAAAGTCACGTCCATGCTTCATTGCCAGCTATAGTTTTAAAAACATAAATAATACTAACCTGAATGTATACTATCCAGTAATTACACATATAGTAGAATAATAGCAATACTTGAAATAAGTTCTAGTCCAGATTCCATGGCAGTGTTGCCGAGGTCAGTTATATGTGTATCTTATATATTTAGGTATGTGTACCAAATATGTTGGTGCAGAGCACATGAGCATCCAAGTGACTGTCCCGTGGAACACAGATCAAAATAGTCAAATTAAATCATCGAAATTAAATCTGAATCTAAACGCTCAACATCACTGGATACCCTAAATTAAAATTAAATAATATTAAATACAATTAAAATCTCACCAAAGTTTTATATGACTTTAAATAATTTCCTAATTTATACAGTCAACTTAGCTCAACAATTAACAGCAAATTCACCACGAAAGCATGCATGCTAATTGTTGGAAGTATTGCTACAGCATTCATGCTAATAGTTGATAGTATTGACACAACATGCATGTTCATTGGTAGTAGTATTGACACAACATGCATGTTCATTGGTAGTAGTATTGACACAACATGCATGTTCATTGGTAGTAGTATTGACACAACATGCATGTTCATTGGTAGTAGTATTGACACAACATGCATGTTCATTTGTTAGTAGCATTGACACAGCATGTAAACTCAGTATTGGTAATAATGACACAGCACACACACACATTATTGGTAGTATTGACAAAATGTACACTCATTACTAGTGTACCATACACTGTATTAACACGGTTTGCGCACTAATTGTTGGTGGTTGTTACGGACCCGAATCCAGCGTCCGAGCACGGAGCAGTGACGACCGCGCCATCTGTGGGTCAGCTCCCGAAACCCCCTCCAAATGGACGACGACACCTGGTGAGGACGAGGTGTACTGGCCACGAGGGCTAGTTTCCAGTCCTGATTAGTTCATAACACAGCCGCTGCTGACCTCTGGTGAGGTGGTGCTCAGACAACAATGCCATCTATGGAGTGGATACGTCGGGCGTTTGTGTCTGAGCCTGTAAGTGAGGTGCTTTTGTGGGTCCCTGTTACTGATGACGTGTCTGATTACAGAGTCGACCTGGGACTGCTGTAATGGAAGTTGGATCAGTCTACCCAAGGCAGTCATCTCGTCATCAAGTGTTTGCTGCAGCAGCTGTGAGTCGCCCCCCGGATGAACACTGTAGTGTTACCCTGCCTGTGAAGCGGCAGTTGAAGGATTGTCATACCCGGGACTGACTGGTGGAGACGCTTAACCACTGGGGTGTTGTGGAAAGGAGAGTGATCTGTGGTATCACACGAGGCTCCTGACTAGGGGCGCGACCCTAGTATCGCTCGTGGAGTGGCCTAACCAGCGTCGCTGATTTGGAACCTGCCAGCTATCTGCTGGACTTGTGGTTGACGGCCTCCATGACGGTGCCCCCAGTGGAACTGTGTTTTGGCTGGCCTGTGGCCGGGGTAGACTCAAGATTCTCGAAGGATTCGTCGTGAGGCCACGAGAGCACCAAGAGCTTGGCACCGTGAACGTCCAGGGTCTTCAGAGGAAGACTACGTCATGTATTATAGTGTATATCCCCCCCCCCCCCCGTGTAATCGTTTATATCTTATTTATTGGTGACGGTGATAATTATAATATTAAGTTTTTGCCTTTCTTTCCCTTACCCTTTTATTTTACTTGCGTTACGGATCACATCCCTTGAAAGCCACTACTGGCTTGGGGCCGGATACCCTTCCTCTAACAACATCAGAGTAAGAACCCAGTTGCAACCCGAGAGGGCCGTAACAGTGGTATTGACACAGAATGTACACTCATTGTTGGTAGTATTGATTCAGTGTTGACACTCATTGTTGGTTGTATTGACAGCATGCACTCTTATTGCTGATGGTATTGTCCAAGCATGCACTCTCATTGACAGTAGTATTGACACAGCATGCACACTCATTGTTGGTGTTGTTAAAGCAGCAGGAATACTCATTCTTTGTAGTATTGACAAAGCATCTTCACTCATTGTTGATAATATTGACCCAGCATCATCACTCATTGTTGGTAATATTGGCCCAGCATCTTCACTCATTGTTGTAGGTATTCACGCAGCATGCACACTCATTGTTGGTGGTACTGACACAACATGCACACTCATTGTTGGTGGTACTGACACAACATGCACACTCATTGTTGGTGGTATTTTTTATGCTTGTTGCATTCTCACATTGAAATACATTGTATGATAGATGTGAGAGACAGTGTATGAATGATACAGGCAGATGTATGACGTCCACAATAGTTAAAATGGGATAACAGAAAGGTTTACAATAGACTGGACATGTGGAGTAGATGACTTGTGAGTGGACGTGTTGATTTGATGACTGACAATGGACTGGACGTGTGGATTTGATGACTGACAATGGACTGTGTGGGTGAATTTGATAACTGACAATGGACTGGGTGTGTGAATTTGATGACTACCATTGGACTGAACATGTGGGGGTGGGGGGTGAGAGCTGGACATATAGGTTGGGTGTCTGACAATTGACTGCACATGGGGGATGGCTGGCTGACAATGGATAGTACATGGTGCGGTTTGATGTTTAATGAAGTATTGGCATATGGTGTGGATGATCGATGATTGACTGGGTGTGTAGGGTTGATGACTGACAGTCATCCACCCTACATACTGGTCGGAGAGGTAACGACGAGTTCGTAAGGCAGATGAAGGAAACTGAATTAGAAGTAAGGGGAAAAGACTACTCGTAAACACAACGCTACAGTCTGGGACAGTTGACCATTGCACGATGGGTATGCAAGAGGTGAGGCGAGCATGTTATAATAGCTGTATCTTAAGGTGCTTCTCTCACAACCATTTAATTAGAGCAATATGTATTTACTTGGATAGTTAAGTAATATACCTAATCCGTCAACCGGAGCTGACTGCAGCCTGCACGGTTATAAAACATTACTTCGAAATATATTATACAATACACTAATCATTTACTTTTGATTTGTTGACCAAGAATGCCCTCAGCTGTGGTTTCAAGTCGATTTGGCAACGTAGATAAGTTCATAACAAACAAATACACAATTTACCTGATGTTGTTATCCTACATTGCAACAGCATGTGTGTGTGTTTTCTTCTGTTGTTATCTAGCATATGTGATTGACAATATTCTGCCATCATTCAGTATGCATTAATATTATAGTTACTTACTAAAAGACAAGTTGAGGGTGATGGAGGCGCCATTATTGAAGCAAATCTTCTTGCCCATTGACCTCAAATGAGGTTCATGCAGTAGAAAGCTCAGTTCCTGCTCCTGCATGTCATTATCTGCAGCCTGATTAAAAAATATATTAATAATATCCACTCGAGAGCATTAACAATAATTAGAGATTTGAAAATTGTCTGCAATTCTTCAAAGTAATGTGTAAAAATGAGAATTTCTACGAATCTGTAATATAAGCGAGACTGGAAAGACTAAGATACGCAGAACAATATATCAATAATTATTGACAAGGAGAGAGGTGTATATAGATTGAGGACAAACGTCGCTTTTCGCTCGTATGCGCTACGGCTAAATATCGCTTGAATTCAAAATACAAATTTATTGTCCACTTCAATTTTGTAATTTGTGTAATTTGTAAAAGGGCAAGTTGGAGAAACAAGATGAGTGTTGGAAAGACTAATGATGGAGTGGTGAGTCAGGAACAACGAGGTGTTGAGGCTGCTGGAGACTCATGCTTATATATAAAATATTCTCGTACTTATAAACATATTACGTGAAAGTTAGGTAGTGCTTTTTGTCTACATGGTGAGTCAACAGTGAACACAACGTGGTGAGTCAACAGTGAACACAACGTGGTGAGTCAACAGTGAACACAACATGGTGAGTCAACAATGAACACAGCATGGTGAGTCAACAGTGAACACAACGTGGTGAGTCAACAGTGAGCACAACATGGTGAGTCAACAGTGAGCACAACATGGTGAGTCAACAGTGAGCACAACATGGTGAGTCAACAGTGAGCACAGAAAACAGATTTCCAGTCTGTAAATAAACGTTTTGTCAGTTCAAAGATTAAAGTGTCCAGAATAGGAAGAAAAGTATCTTGAATTGTGTGGTTATAATGAGAAGTACCTCTTCTGCTGCTCCATCATATCTACTAAGACGCACACTTTGTTTTTCAGAGGAGTGGATTTGAGGAAATGAGAGAAGGGATCGTCGATGAAGACGAGAGAGTGACGTATGAAAATGAGAGACTAAAGTATGATGGCGACAGACTGAAGCGTGAGGATGACGAACTGAAGTAAGAGGACGACAGAGGAGGTACACACGGTAGATGTCTATCTCTTGACGTGTGGGATGCAAGAAGAAGAAATGATGGGAGGAAACAGTAAGTAGAGAGGACTGATGGAGCGAAGGTGTCCGACGCGGACAGCCTAGCCAAGGTGCAAGAGAAGTTGGGCCACTTAGAAGAAGACCATGTTTCCAACGTGTGATGAACCAGGTGGTGCAAGGTGTATCGGGTTGTACAACATACATCGACAATATTGTGTTATTTGCAGACTCCTAAAGAGATCATGTGAACCGACTACTGGATTTGTTCGACTGGTCAGAAAAGGCCAACATGACAATTAACTTGGCGAAAAGTGAGTTCGGGAGAGCCCACCTGGAATACCTAGGTTATGTGGTAGGGCAAGGTGAGGTTGCTTCAGTGAGATCAAAAGTGGAAGCCATCGATAACTTCCCAGAACCCAAAGAAAGGAAGGAAGGAGTTGCTAAGTTGATCATACTTAGGAATGATCGGATATTACAGGAAGTTCTGTAAGAATTATTCCACCTTAGCCACTCCTATGACAAGTTTGATGTCTAGGAATAAGAACGGGAATGGAACGGAATAGCGAGAGGGGCATTTCAGAAAACCTAGAGATTATTGACAGAGGCGGGCTGTGTTAGTGTCTCCGGATTTTGGAGCACCGTTTGCATTGTTCGTGGATGCTAGTGATGTAGGGGCCAGAGCTGTATTGATACAGCAAAAGGATGAAATTTATCGGCCCGTATCTTTCTTCTCGAAGACGTTAGTCAAACATCAGAGATCATACGGTACGGTAGAGAAGAAGATCTTAGACCTTAGCAAGAAGACCTGAGAGAGAGAGAGAGAGAGAGAGGGAGAGAGAGGGAGAGAGAGAGGGAGAGAGAGAGGGAGAGAGGGAGGGAGAGAGAGAGAGAGGGGGGGGGAGGGGGAGAGAGGGGGAGGGAGAGAGAGAGAGAGAGAGAGAGAGAGAGAGAGAGAGAGAGAGAGAGACGGCTATGGACAGAAGATACTAATTCACGAAAGGGGGATTTAGGAGATCCTTCTAAACAAGGAGAGCGTGGGGAGTCATGGCGGCTCGAGTAGGTGTGTGTGCACAAGACAACGAGGCCAGTGTTGGGGCTTCACCCCTAAACATGTGATGTGCCACCCCTCTCCAAGATCAAGAAGCATACAGGGTGATCTCCTAGGTAAATTGCAAGCACTCTAGTGTCCATTGCTGGTCGACCGACGGTAGCGGGAGAGTGGGTGCCGAGGTCGGTTGTTTGTTCCATTGGAGTAGTTGGGGACGCTGTCTGCCTGCATGCAAGTAACAGTCTGGTGCAACCACCAGCGCACTCTTTTTCGAGGTTTAAGCAGTGTCAAAATATCAAAATTTTGATATAAAATATTAAAATATCAAAATCCCCAACCCCTTCAGGGCAGACTACTAGACAAACTTTAAGCTTTACTTCTTGATATGTTTGAAGACCTGAATGGGACAAATAACCTTTTTATACTTATAGATACTTCATTTAAAGGTTTAAGTCATAAATCTTTAGCTGCCTTTTTGTTGATAAAGGTTCTTGGTGAGCCCTGATCAAACATGCCTCTTGTTTGAATACTCTATTCAATCAACTTGCTCCTTGATTGATTAGGTGCAGCTGTGCTGTAGGTAGTGTTGCAGTAGTAATTGTTTTTGCTACTAAGGCATTAACATCCCTCTGTACCTTACAGTTTGTACAGCTGATGGGGAATTATCCTCTTCTGACTTTGCCTGAGATGCAGGTTGATTATGGGTTGTTTGTGATTTAGAATGAGTGTTGATATCACCACAGAGTGCTGTGTGATGTACACTTTAATGACAATAATGGCAAGTCTGCAGTTGACAGTTACACTCACATAACTTGTGCTCTCGTAAACAATGAATGCACCTATTCAGATATTTCAGATGATTGATTTTACTGGCACAATCTGCATAAGCAGTGCAGATATATACAGTATGTGATCCCTGACACAATAAACATTTTGGAGCGCTTGTAGCTCCTATTGTTTTAGCTGCCTTGGGAATTTATTTCCTACTGTGCTATTTACTGTGGGTGATATTGAATATGTGCCAACATTACTCTGATTCCACTTTGTGCAAGATGAGTTCTGTGGCTTTGATTTCTGTTGCATGACTGAACTTTCTTGTTCATGTCCAAGGATATATGTTTAGTAGATTTATCTTGTGCTCCAAGTTTTGTTGAATTTCTGGGGCTTGAACTCATATATTCAATTATTTGATTATTATATTTAAATAAATCGAAGGACCACCCACTTTTGAGAAAGGAGGGAAAACGAATAATAGTGATCATTAGAATGACACTAGAGAACCAGTGTCTATGGAAACTAAATGAATAATCACTTGAAAATAATGAATAGACTGTATTATTAATTAATTAAAGTCAAAGCCTCAAATATTAACATTGGGGGTATTTCTAAAAGTTCATATATATCTAGGAACCAGTGTGGTTCGTCACTAGCTCATTGTTGAGTTAGTAACATAGTAAATCTAAACTACAATAGATTCAAAGATATGATAACTCAAATTATGAATATTAAAGATTGTGAATTATTGAGCAACAGTAAGAGCAAACATATTAATCACCAAATCATAATTTCTGGCAATAATTTATTCACTGTAAAGATCCTATATGAATTATATTGAAATCAGTAATAATCTTAGATAAATTTGTATGAAATAAATGTCTTATCTGTAAGACAATTTCTGTAACGCCATTTCATCATTCGTCCTCGTGGTCACAGGATCCCAATAAAGAAAGAACCAGAGGTGAATATCACGAATAAAGAGAAACAACTTGTCAACTCCTCGTATACCCGCTGAAATCAGAGAAATTTAAGTAACATTTGATTAGGCTACGAATTATTTCAAATATTCATGAAAACAGAGAAAATGTGGAAAATCAACAACGTTTGTGTATTAGGTATCCATGCTGTATAACGACAGACTACCCACAAATATACAATCTAGGATGATGCATCAAACGAGAATGGTATACTTAACATGAGCGTATCAAATACTAAGGTCTGCCGAAACCGCGACAGCCAGTCCCAGGCGTCCACTGCTGTGTACGTGTAATTACGGGTCGTGGCTTCAATTGTTGACGCGTTATTAACTGGCAGGGCACTATAGAACACGTGAATAGGTAATTGTTGACTATTAAATGGGTATCAACGTAATTCTTGTCGATAAAAACTCCCCAGTCACTATCACATGTCTTGCCACTCCTC